>NC_139928.1:21815156-21825156 GCF_963514095.1 Eutrigla gurnardus | reverse complement strand
CACCTGGGCTAGAGGAACTACACTGTGGTCACATGACTTGACAATTCAGGAGTACATTTAAAACTTTAAAGTCTCTCAAGCTGGTCTTCACCTACGATGGTCTATCGGGGCCATGGTAGAAAAAAATACAGATATTCAGAGAAAGAAGTCGCAAATTTGAAGCTTTAGATATATATCCGATATAAACAAGTTGATTGGTTCCGCTAACGCTGGATGTTTGCCGTTGCTATGACAACAAGTGAAAGCTACCGTTAGCATCTGAACTCAATAAAACATCCAAAAGATCTCATATAAATCAAACCAACAATAAGCATCAACATCATCACCGACCTTTTAATGTATCTTTTTTATTATAAATTATGATATTTTTAGGATTTTAGGTGTAATTCCTGCAGCAGTTTTTTTTTTTTTTTTTTTTTAAAGTCACTCAAAAGGACAAAAGAGCCACAATCATTTCATTCCTCACATTGTCCTCTAATTCATCTGGCAGATGTTTCTCTCATGGAGCAAGATCTATTTTTATAGCCCCAGTTATTCAAACACACACACACACACGTGTGAATCCTCCCACACACACACACACACACACGTCTCATCCATACGTCCATGTATCAACAGGGACGACCGGTTCATTATTTAACACCAGACAGCGCGGCGTGTTGCTGTGTGGATGCATAATGCATGCTGCCTCCTATAGACGGGGAATCCTTCACTCTGCAGTCAGAGCCGGCGTGGCGTCACACGATAATATTTCACCTTATTTCTCATCCTGGAGGAGAGAAAACATCCCACTAAAGGACGTATGATGTCAGCCTGTGGGAATCAGTGGATTATGTGTTATGTGTGACCCACGCAAGAGCTCCTCCGGTGTTTCATGCATTTCAAAAAGACGGCTGTATTATGGATTGAAGTGTGTGTGTGTGTGTGTGTGTGTGTGTGTGTGTGTGTGTGTGTGTGTGGGAGGATCTATAATTCAGCGTTGGCTTTTTGACGGCTTCTCCCCACAGAGTTTTCTGCCCTTCGGGGTTTGACCCTCCTCCAGCCTGATCCTCTTGACATTCACTCCGTCACCGAGTGTTCCTGTTCTCCGGCTGATCTTACTCAGAGACTTTCTGGGAAATCTTTCCAGAGGAAACGGAAGAGTCACAAATCACATCTCATCTAATGAAGCTGATATAATTGGGGCAGAGAGGGCCAAGCCAACCCCTTATTTCACTGTGTTGTTGCGTTTCTTTTGTCTGTGCTGGTTTCATGAGGTCGGTTTCCTCTTTGTGTTTCATGGAGTTCCGATACGACACAACAATGAGGATTCATATATTATAGATGGTTTTATCTGCTGACTCTAAACCTTCCCTGAGGGATGCAGTTTCCATCTTTGCTTCTGAGAGAACGGTATTTATTTGCATGAGTACAGTGACTAATTGGGCAAAGCCGCCATTATAATCAAATTAATGACTCAATGAGAGATGAAATAGTAATAATAAAAAATTGGAATAATTAAAAGTCCCACTAATCAAATAACCATGCAGGTTAAATAAAAAATGCACAAAAACACAGTAATTAAAAGTTATTCAGCATATTAACTTCTTACAGCTTTTGTCCTCCATAATCACCTAGTTAATTTGTAGTTTTGCCGTTTTTAAATGCACTCGCATTTAAATAAAGAAAAGACATTTTGAAATTAAAGATCTCTACTAATCAAATAACTATGCAGGTTAATTAAAAAATAAATATGAAGAAAAATAGAGTGAATAAATGACTTTCTCTCCATATTTGTTTCTTACAATGGCAGCTTTTGTCCTCCATAATCATTTAATTTGTATGTTTGCTGTTTTCTAACATCCCAGTGTGCTACTTGTTGCCGCGTAACGTCCTCTGACTTCTATTTTATTTCACAAATACATCCGTGACCAGACTGTGAATCCATAATCCTGAATAAAACAATACTCCAGGTATGACACCCCCCTATATAAGTCTCCTCCCCCCTATTAAAATCTCATTCCAGCTAAGCTTGCCCAGTGAAAACTGCTGCCATATGCCTGCATGTCTCAGAAACAAATCCCTCAAACAGCCTCCTCCGGGGGGTTGGAGGTTTTCTCAAGGTAACCTTCAGGGGATTGTGTCTCGTTATCTCGCAATTGAATCATGAAGGTTGTTTTTCTTTGTTGCTTCAACAAATACACAGATTTTCTTTTTTTTTTGCATGCTCGCTGTGTAAACGAATCAGCTTCTTCTTCTGTTAAGTTAGAAGAACCAGAGAGAAAAGCAGTCAACAGGATTCAGTCTCTTCAGGCACAAAGCAAGCAGCTTCCAGAGCAGACAGTCCAACAGTTCGTAGGGAGGAAGCAGGTATTTGTAGCTGAGCAGGATGATGAGGATGACTGGCAGCTGGTGGCCTGACTCTCACACACCTGACTCCCGTAATCAACACACACACACACACACACACACACACACACACACACACACACACACACACACACACACACACACACACACACACACACACACACGGAGGGAAGGGGGAGTCCTCACAGTATTCAGCACAATGTCATCAATATCTCGCTCTCTCTTTGATCCATAACACCTCTCTCTCTCTCCCGCTCTAATGAGCAGCGGGGAAATATCAACGAGGCAAAAAACAAGAGTGCTCAGGGATCAATTAATTAGGATATGTCAGCAATGATGATAGAAGTGTGTGTGTGTGTGTGTGTGTGTGTGTGTGTGTGTGTGTGTGTGTGTGTGTGTGTGTGTGTGTGTGTGTGTGTGTGTGTGTGTGTGTGTGTGTTTTCACGGGTTTCCTTTTGCGTTTTAGGAGTTAGGTAAATAGGAGTGTTGTCTAACACCTTGTTGGTCGGAAAGAAGTTTTAATATCAGGTATTTTTTACACATAACATCTTGGAGTTTTGCAGCCGATGAACAGACATGACCATATTTGGACTGTGGAGGAGCGACGGGTGGATCTGATGAACATCCTTACTGGATCTCCATCTGGATGTTGAAGTGTTGAACTTTATTTTACTTTATTTAAGGATTGCATTGCTTATGTGGTGATTAATGGACTTTATACAATATTGAGACTTGAAGCGTTTCAGACCATAAACCCATGTTTACAATATTTACCGAGATAATAAATCAAGTGAGGAGTAGAAACATTTTCTCATGGACTTCAATGCAATTGGACTTTTCTTTGCAAGAGGAGTCGCCGCCCTGGTGGCCGCTCAAGAATCATAAAATGTGTCATAAACATTTGTTTGCCTCTGAGCTTATTTTCTGCAGGAATCCAAAATCCAATGGAAAAAAAATCACATTGATTTTTGTTGTTGAGGGAATCGGTGTGATCGGTCCACTAAATGACGTCACCTCTGCAGCACTCCATCAATGTCATTGATTAACCCCTTGTGCTGTTCATGCAACGTCCGTACCATGAGTCGAGGATCTAATCTGATGAACTGTGATAAATATATGGTTTAAACAGATATCAGCTCTAGTTTCACGGCCCTCCCTTTGACTTGTGGGGAAATGGCAGGTGTTGCTGATGATTTTAACGACGGCTCCGTTATATTTAAGAGTTGGCGTGCATCGCCCTGAAACCCAAGCAGCTCAATGAAATTTAGAATTTACGCCTGTGAGATGAAGAAATGCACTGAAGATATTCTTTCATATCTGGGTAGAAATCAATCAGTAAAGTAAATCAAACACAGGCCTTTCCAGTCATCTGATTGGACCTCGGCTCGATCCGGAGGTGGGTGGAGAAACCCTGGGGTGCTCCCATATGGATTATGGTGATCCATCATGTTCATGGTGTTTTTAAGGACCTTTATTCTAATAAATATTGATAACATTTTAGTCCAACATGAATTCTATTTGTATGAAATCCTGAATCCAGGTTGGAGTAGGACTTTAAAGATAAAGACACCTGGAGGTTTTACTTGTCAACCGTTGCTCCATGCTTAACCGTCACTCCCACGGCAACAAATATGAGTTGGCAGTGGTGTTGTGATGCATGATACTGCTGGCCATAAAGTTGGAATTTTTAGACACAATCCTGTTTATTCCTATTTAAATGCATCAGTAATCACTTCTAACCAGGTGTGAAGATTTACATTATGTGTCCCAAATAATCACCCAGGTGAACATTAAGTCATGCATTAAACATTAGTTTGGTGCAATAAAAGACAAGACATTTATGGGCGACACCTGTATGATATATATTGTTTATGAGACGCATCTGTTTTCACGACAATTCGATCCACGTCGTGATGAGACTCTCATAGGATGGGTTAAAACAGGCAGACTTTCACTCAGGAGACCAGTGTTCGTGTCCTGTGTGAAATCAAAACGCTGAATGATTTTTCACGACAATTGTTGGTGTCATGTGATGCTATGCTACTGAGTGTATGTCCGTACTCACAGTGCTGTTTTTCTAACCCTCACTGATATGACTTTAAATGTACAAGAAGGTTCCTTTTAGAACGTGTATCGTCTTTGCAGCGTTTTCACAAAGTCTGACCTCGGCGTGACCCGGAACACTGTGTTCGTCGAGCTGGAGGCCGTCTGATAAAAGAGCTGGAGGACGGATGATCACCGGCAGAAACAACGTCTAACTGACTGCAGCAAAAGAAACTAGGACAACGCCGGGACCCGAAGTAGGTCAGTTAAATGTTGGCAAGCTCACCCAACGATCCTGCAGGTGTGAAACAAGAAAACAATCCAAAACAAGCTTCTTTTTTTTTTTGAATAAGCTGTAACTTTTATTGCACATTCCTGTTTGGTCTTGCAACGACCTTTCACCTTTTTAAGACCTTCGGTCTCGACCAAACACTCAAGTCAGGAGTGGGATAAAGTCGCCCGGAGTAACTGATCACAGGTCAGATGTGCACGTTCCCTTTTTTGTTTTAGTTGAGATCTGAAGCACAGGGGCGGGGTCATGTGACCGTTGACTGCATTACCCATAAGCCAAATCACCGACTAGAGCAGGACCAATGGGGAAGGGACAGTAGTGACATCATGGAGGGACTAGGAAGTATCAAGGGAGCGTAGACATTTTAATTCCATTTTTCTTTGACTCCCAAATGATGAAAATACTCCCTTTTAATAATCTTGAGGCTTTGCAGACTTCCATCCTTGTTTCCTCCCTGAAATCCCCCCAAAAGAAACACACCTTCCCCATCACACAAATACATAGGCTATCATTCTTAGTAAGGTTTTTTTTTTTCTTCTAACATCTCTTTTTTTTGTGACAATACCTGCAACATGCTTCAAATCTTCATTTTGGCAAACCACAAATAAATTAAAACACAAACATTCATAAAACACAATGTGACATTTTTTTAGGACGCTTCGAAAAAGAAAAATACGTACAATACAGAACCCCGAAAAGAAAAGAAGAAAAGAAAACGAGAAAAGAGAAGCATTTGCATTTTTTTTGTTTTCCCCATATTTTTTCTTGCTTTTCTTAAAAAAAAGATATACAGTAGCTAGCTACCAATCACATGTCACATGCAGATATAATACAACATAATCAGTTCACCCAGTTAGTGTCTGCAAACTACCGATCTAAACTATATCACAAAATTATTCTCTTGAAACCAGCAAACACTCAGCATTTGAGATATTTTGTCTTAATAATAATAATTCAGTTTTACAGTTTTTCTCCGCCGACGAGCCGAGAGATCGCCAAAACACGATTTTTCGTACACGATGGTGTGTTTACTTTTTTTGTGTTTTCCTTTTGATGGGAGTGTAACACACATATCTGCTCACGCATGCACTCAACACGCGGACCGAACTGAAAGGTGGAGGTTTCTCCGATCCGAACGCGGCATGCTGCCAGCGGCACCTCAACCCCTCCCCTCCCCAAAAAACCCATAGGGCACGAGCAGCAGAAAGTGACAAAATGTCAGCGCCGAGCGGGAGGTTTGACATCCTCCCGTCTTTCTGCTCTTCTCTAACGACGCTCCGCTGAAATGTCAGACCAATTAGCCGCCTTCCCTCTGACATTTAACTGGCAGATACGGCAAAACAAACACACGAGGAGCACAGGCGTGTTAGCTAGCGGGCGTCCGATTGATTCGGAGCCGCGGACTTCATATTAGATATTCATAAAGTCCCTTTTTTTAAAAATAAAAAAAAGGTTGAAACGCTGAGCGTGTAAAGTCATCACAGCGGGCGGAGCAAATAACACATGTCTTCGGCCATTTTGCGAGCCACCTGACATTTCCGTGAAGCGACCGGCGGTGATCAAAGCTTCACGCAAACTCCCTCCTCTTCGTCTTCCTCTCGTCCTCTCCCTCTCTTTCAGCAGACATCAATCAGGCGGGCTCTGAAGCGAGCGCTCGTCTAAAGCACCACTCCGACTTCATCACTGGGTGTTGAGGTGTGTGTGCACCAATGTGTGTGTGTGTGTGTGTGTGTGTAGCACAGCTAAACGTCCGATAGCGTATATTCTACTAACCTCTTATCGGAGAGACAGACGAGACATTCAGTCACAACCACACACGTGTTTACAGTACTAATAATTATAATCAGGAGCTGACGGAGAACGTGAGACGGCGACGAGGAATTCAGCAAAAAACTAAAATAAATAAAACAAACTCACTCCCTTTAGGCCTTAGAGTGTCATTCACAGTAAATCATATTATTCTCTGTTTAAAGGGGTTGTCTCCCTTGCTCACACACACACACACACACACACACACACTGAGGCCTGGGCTTCAGCAGTACCATCTGGTATTTTAATCATGGGAATTACAGTCTTCTTCCTCTCCTACACACACACACACACACACACACACACACCATGAGAGTCAGAGAGAGAGAAATAAAGCGAGGTGATTGGCCGTCCGTTCTATTTTATCGTAGTCTCTGCGTAAAAAAGCAACGTGTGACTTTGTTATGTCTCCGTTAGAAATCAACATCCATCTACGCAACAGTGAGCTCTAAACGTAGCCATGAGAGTGAGCGAGCGAGCTAAATAAACAGAGAGAGAGAGAGCACAGCTCCATGTAAATTACAATCTTGTTGCATTGAACTGTGAGCAACAGCACAGTCGAAAAGAAATAAGGGGGAGTGAATGAGTGAGCATCACGCCGGAGCGCTGCCCGTCTATTAAACATTAACAGCTTCATTTATATGCAAATGACCCGACAGCGACAGAGCGAGAGAGAGAGAGAGGGAGAGAGAGAGGGAAGTGATGCCAGTTCAGTGCCGTAGAGGAGGAGGAGGGAGGAAGAGGGGGGTGGGAGGATGAGTCCCCTTCATTCAGTAGTCTTTCACATTGGTGGAAAAGTCCACGCTGTCCGATTGATCCTGAACGCTGCACGGGTGTGCGTCATGGACGGTAACACACACTCCGATGCAACGCACTCCCAGCTTGAAAATAAAATATAACAACACAGACAAAGAAAGAACATCTGTGAGTGAAGATGGAGATTGTTGAGTTAGCGTGGTGTGTCGTTTTAGCGTGCTAGCTGGGTTTGGTCCGGCTAGCGCAGGTAAGGGGGAGGGAGGGGGGGTATGGAGGGGGGAGGGGGGGTGTTGGTGGATCGGCGGGTCAGGCACTCAGCCGTCGGACACTGGCGGGGACACCCAGCCGTACTTCTCGTGGGTCTTCACCAGGGACTTGAAGGTGGCCTCGGCTTCCTTACGGCTGAAAGCTTTCTTGGACTTCCCTGATTTCCTACATATACGGCCCTGAGGACACAGAGAGGGGGGGTGAGAAAATACAGATGACATCACACTCAATAAGACAACAATATTATCAATATATTATCAGTTTCAGAGTCAGACCTTTCATAACCTCTCTGGTGGTTTTGGTTTTCTACAAAGTTATTAAAGCAAACTTCCAACGTGTTCGGGAACGTTTTCACTGTCTGTCGGAGAGTCTAATGAGGATTTGAAACAACAGTGTTTTTATGTTTCCACAATGAAGGTTTTGTACGTATTTAATAGACAGGGTGCAGGATTTTGTGGCCCCTAGAGGTGCGGTTGCAGATTGCAACCAACTTAAAAACCCTTTCCGCTTACTCAGCGCTTTCTTGTTTTAATGAGGTAATCTTTACTATAATAACACGACTTCAGGAGCAGGAGTGGTGTAGGAATACGATTCTTATTTTCAGGTGATTATACACGATAAAATATTATATTCATACTATTCATAGAGCCCCCTGAAACGCTACACACTGGCCCTTTAAATATGTAACGTGTTATTTACATAAAATATAACCTAAACAGGTAAATACATATAATGTAATGTTATGTTGGGATGATTGTTGTGTGTTTTACTGGAGGGAGATGGACTCGTGACCTCCTTATTCCCACATTTATGGCTGCTGCATGAAAGTAAAACGTCACTAAATTCACACAGCTGGTTTGTTTTTCTGACCATCTGTCAAAAAAAAATCCTCCAAATTATGAATTAATTTTCCCACAAAATGAGCCGATGAGCCAAATGAACGACTGATTGGCGATGTTGGCGGTGATCTAAATCAGAGCATGTCTGGCATGAAGGTGACTCATCATTTTGACTTTGCCAGAAATGAGACAGAGGTGTCCCTCCACGTCCAGATCCAAAGCTGCTATGTGTGGACTGTTAGGTGATTACAGCATCTATTTAAAGCAGCAGCTATTTCTGTCATTAATTAATCATTTTACATGCTGAATCCATTAATCGTTTGGCCTGTAAAGTGTCATAAACGAGTTAAAAATGACCCTCATGATCACCGGGACTTCAAAAAGAGCACATTTTTATTAGATATTTAATGATATTCGGTTTGCCGTCACATGAAGCAGATTATTCCCAGTGCTTTTTAAGGAGGAGGAAATACATTCTTGATTTGTCTTCTTGCATGTTGACATTGATTTTGCTTTCGGCGTCAAAAGAATATGAAATAAACAGAACTTGTCAAAATGTTATCCGTCTGATTTTGGATCTGTGTTTTCAGATCAAAGAGAAAGTTGCTCTTGATTGTCAGCCGTGTTGTCAAAAAAAAAAAAATCGGTTTCAATTCTTTTCCAGACAAAAAAAAAATATAAGACAGAGAGGCCTCTCCACTCCATGAATACTGAAATCATGTTAGATGTTGATGCGAGCCTCCTCGGAGTGAATAAATATCAGCCACGATTTACACCTTAAGTCCTGCAGCCGTATACAGGAAGGAAGGTCAAAGGTCGGCCATTGTTGACACAATGCAGCAATGAACTTTTCAATCTGGTTCATTCTCCCACCTGGTGCTTAAAGGAGATATTTAGGCTCATTCCTGCCTGTGTGGTCAATATAAAGCCAGTTAGCTTAGCTTAGCACAAAGACTGGAAACAGGTGGAAACAGTTAGCCTGGCTAGCCTTCAATGAAAGCAGCAGCACTCGTAAAGCGCAAACTAACATCCTGTGAATACCGAGTTCTTTTTATTTCCGTCTGTTGTTTGTTGTTTCTTTCTAAATGTAGCTGCGTTATCCCTGCATTTCTTACATTAAAGCAACATTTGTATTCATGACTTTGGCTCCTAATGTTCTGTATGAACACATTAGTGGTGCTTTGCATGTGAATGGGATGCTTAGTTCTACAATACAATAAAAATAGGTTATCTTTGCAACAACAGGAACAGCATTAGGCCAAATTACAGATTTTGACGGAGATTAAACAAGATAACATTAGCCTTGAACACATTAGCACTATTGTTTTAAAGCTGTATGTTACATTAACAACACGTGGATTTCAGATTTTACAGGTTTGAGCTGCATCAAACACAGTCCGGTGTTATTTCTCCGCTCCCACAGCCCACAGTTACGCACTTGCTCGGCTATTTTGGGTGGAAAGTGATGCGGGGGATGAAGGGAGAGGAGGTGATAACGTTGAATGATCTGGAGATTAGGGTTACAGTTTCCATTCCTGTAGCAACACTGGCCTCATTTCACTGCGAGGGCTTAGCGACGTTCACTCTCAATGTCTCTCCGTCTCTCTCTCTCTCTCGGACAGACACACATTGGTTGGATAGCTCG
>NC_139928.1:21770156-21812656 GCF_963514095.1 Eutrigla gurnardus | reverse complement strand
AAAATCTATTCAGAGCTTAAACAATTATAGCCCGGAGATGCAGCGATTTCCAACCGGAGATGCAGAGCTGCTGCTGCTGCTGCTGCTGCTGCTGCTGCTGCTGCTGCTGCTGCTGCTGCTGCTGCTGCTGCAGTGCATCGAGGATGAAAAACAGCTTTGACAGGATTACATAATCCAGTCAGTCGAATTCAGAGACGACTGCTGGTAAAGGCCGGCTACCTGCTGTCTCTATTTATTCAAACGTCTCTCACGTGTTGAAGCATCGTCTGGCCCCAGAGTCTAAATCTAAAGGATGGTGAGACTGTATTAGAGGGGGCCGTTGCATCGCATGGAAAGCTTTTTTTTTTTTTGGTTGTTGTCAGAGGATGCTGATTTATGGAGGCAATAAAAAAAAGAGAGCAAAACCGGCACTGCAGAGAAGGAGCTGGCATGGAGGAGATAGTGAGGTTTGCACTGCATGAAATGGCTGCTGTAAAGTCACAAAGATTAATAACATTCACAATTATGGGTTTGAGAGGGAGGGGGTGAGGGGGGTGAGGAGACTAGGGGCCTGTTGTGTGACAGAACAGCACCTTTAGCTCCCAGTGAGCTGAAGAAAAGCTCTAAATAGAATACTTCCGGTTGGGATTTGCTTGTTTTGTGTGTTTTTGTGTGGAAACCAAAATGATCATTGTAGAAAAAGATCATTTAAAGTTGTATTGGAGATAAATAGAAATAACCAAAATATTTAAATATTCACTCATACTCTGGTAAGAAGCCTGGCGTTGTGGACACACTGTGTTTTATGTGCGTAAAACAGTTTTACGCGTAAATTACGCATGACGCACGGACACCTCGTGGAGTGGCTCATCCATCCGCGTGTCATGGCTGAACATGGATGATTAACATGCCGTATGGTTGGTGATCTCGCATGCAGAGCCCCCCCCCTCCCCTCACCTGTCCTTTTACGAGGCTGGCCGCGAACTGCCTCATGACCGCCTCCACCGTGTAGGCGCTGGACCAGCCGCGGGGGGTCAACAGCTCCATGCATATGGCGCCGCCGTCCAGCACGTAGCCGTTCTCCAGGCGGGGCGTCAGGACCCGCATGAACGGCGGCGAGAAGGGGAAATTGTCGGGAAAGGTGACGTTGAGCAGTATGAACTCGGTGCTGGTCTCCTTCATGTCCTGCCACAGCGCCGAGTCCTTGTCCACCTGGTGCAGCTTGACGTTCCAGTCATACAGGTTGTCCTCCACCAGCTCCACCGTGATGAAGTTGTCCCCTAACCTCCGGATCTCCTGTAGCTCCTTCATCAGCCTCCGCGTCCGGACCTGGGTGCAGTGTTGCCGGTGAGGCGCCAGCGGTGGTATCGAGGAGGCGCTGGTGGCTTTACTCCCGCCTCCCCCCGTCTGCTGCTTCTCCTTCGCATCCTTGCCCTGCTTATCCTTGCCGGACGGCTTGTCCTTGCCCTGCTGGTCCAGCTTCCTCGCCTTAATCTCCGGGGTGCTCAGGATGTTGGTTTCGTTGGCGGTCTGACAGTGTTTGTTGGCGTTGTTTTTCTGGTTCCCTTTAGTCCCCTTTAGCGAGCCCTGATGGTGCTTCGGGTCCTCGGTGTCTCGGTCGTGCAGGCGGATGAGACCGATCTTCCGCAGTAGGGTGGCCATAATTTAGTATAGATCTATATGGTCTCCGCCGGTCCCCCCGCACAGGGCCAAGAATCACCCGTTCAAAAAGCCGGTCCCCCCTCTCCGCTCACAGAGAAGAGCCTTTATTATCGATGCTGATCATCAAGCTCGTAACCGCAACCCCCCCTCTTGTTCACTGCAGCCTCGGGACGAACACAACCGGAGCCTGGCCAGGTTCCTCCTCAGAGCATCATCTCGGCTGGAAGAGGGAAAAAACCCGGAACAAATCAGGAAAACAGCGAATAAATGCGAGTTTAGATGAATATTCTCACCAAATAAATATACATATATAGAATGGTTTGCTGGAGCGCCGCCGTGACTGTGTGACTGCGGTTGTTCCGTGATAGGACGGTGCATTACGCAAAAGCACCGAGGTGTTATTAGAATAGAATGCTCACAATCTTATCACAGCGAGAGAGAAAACACACAGGATGGAAAATAATAGAAGAAAAACATAATGAATCACAAGGTTGTTATAAGAAATGATCACCTCACTAATGATTAGGCTCCTATGGGAAATTATATACAGAAACATGAGCTATGGGAGATTAAAACATACATATAAATATCACTAAACTGTCTGTTTATGCAACATAAACTGTTATAGATAAGATACATGTCTGGAGGATTTATAGTCCTTATTATAAGAATATCATTCATTCTCCTTTACGCCCACACAGAGCCGATACTCGAGCAGCAGCAGCAGCAGCCCGGTCCTTCTTACCGTAGACGGTGAAATCCGAGGTATATCCCGTTTTATATGTCCCGTGATGTGACACCGGACACCGATCCCGCTCGTGTCCAAAGAAGAAATGGCTCCACCATCCAGCAGACCTGCAGCGAGCGAAGTGGAGGAGGAGGAGAGCCTTTCGGTCTGTGTGTGTGTGTGTGTGTGTATGCATGTGTGTGTATGTGTGTGTATGTGTGTGCAGCTGCGGCAGCTCCAGCTTTTAATGCAGCCGAGGACAAACCAGCCTCTGGTAATCCTCCTCAGCCTGCCGTGCCTCGCGCTCACCGGCGAGGCTGTGCCATTTCAAAATAAAAGCCCTGAAGTTAGGTTACACACAAGACTAATGAAGCACCAAAACAAGAAAGAAAATGGGTGCTTTCATGTAGAAATATCATGAGGAATATAGCCCACTGTTTATGAAATCACAGCATTGGTTTACTCCATTTGGGCGATTAAAATAAAACACCTCACACACCTATCAGTGACCTCACACACCAGTGACCTCACACACCTATCATTAGGGCAATGGGCGACACAATAAAATGTGATTCTGACAGGAAAAATACAACACAAATCTAGTGTAATACCTACGTTTTGCAATATAACAAAACCAATGATTGCAATGTGTCCAATAAAAATAAAATATGAGCTACATCATTAAAACAGTTTCACTTTCGAATGTAATGACTTTGAAAAACATTATCAAAGGCCAGAAATTGGGGGTGAAACTGAATCCCAGCCATGAAAACATGTTGCAGCTCCCAAATATTTATAAATAAGCGACCACATCATCCTTGGCCTGTGCAAAGTGCCAATACCTGTGAATGTGGTAATGCTTTTATTTTGAAGGTCTCTGGTATATTTCCTGGTGTAGTCTGGTTAAATCTGCACAGCAAAAAAAAAAAAAAAAAAAAGGATGGTAAAGGAATGTGTTCTCAACGTCACTGGCATTCACTCTCACTTTAAACCCCCCCCCCCCCCCCCCCCATGTATTCAGTACGTTTATATATTTACATGTGAAAAATATATAAAAGATCATCTTTACTATGAGCAGAGCTTTATGTTGAACAAATAACAAAATACATGAGATGTCGCACATTTCCTTCATTAGATATTAAGATAAACAGATAGATAATGAGCCTAAATGTCAGTAAACTGGGCCAGACCTTTAATTTTCCTTTAAAATGTACAGTTGAATTGCAGTGTGACGTCATTAAGGTTAATTTATAGTATTTCCTGACCTATTTATATAAATAATTCACGATATATTTCTAAATATCCAGGAAGTAAATACTGCTGTATGTGGGCTGAATTCGGTCCTGACAAAGAAGCTTCTTCTTGACGACACTTTACGGCGTTGAGAGTCGCTTAACGACACCCCCTGTCATCGGCTGTTGCCTGGGTAGCGTAACATCACCCGCAGCGATTGGCTCGGCGATCGCGTTGCCGTAAATCACTTCGGCGTCGGAGTCGGTGGCTAACAGTCAACAGCGATTCTTTTTTTTTGACAAAAGGAATTGTTTGTAAACCTGAGCAGATTTATATCTAATATTTTAACGTAGTTTAGTCACCGTTGGCTCAAGATGGCGGAGAAATTCGACAATCTGGAGGAGCATCTGGAGAAATTTATCGAGAATATTCGACAGTTGGGAATCATCGTCAGCGACTTCCAGCCCAGCAGCCAAGCGGGACTGAACCAGAAACTGTGAGTCACGGCGGGAGAAACCTCCGCAACGGCACGAATCCACGTTAAATAAACGGTTTAACGGATCCTGTTCCTTCTCTCTCTCTCAGTAATTTCATGATTTCCGGACTACAAGACATCGAGAAGTGCCGTCAACAGCTTCACGAGATCAACGTCCCGCTGGAGGTCTTTGAGTGAGTCCATTAACGCTAGCTTTCATATTAATGTGCCTGTCTCACGTTATAACGACAGTTCTGTCTGCTGTCTGTCTGTCATTGCTTTTCATTTGCTGTGAATAAAGTTTTTCTTGTGTTTTCAAAGCATACACATCACTTTGCGTCAAAGCCACGCCAAACCCCATTCAAAAATCAGTCGATTTAACAGTTTATTACACTTATTGAGTGTGTGCAAACGTGAAATGGCCTTATTTTATAGTAAATCTGGATTAGGGAAAGCCACTCTTAAATTCGGCATACACACACTGTAAAAAAACAACAACACTTTATATTTAAAGAGCACTCTTTGTATTGTATTTCATCGTAGCTCCCAACGACTGACATTACTGCCCTGTTTTTTATGTTTGTAGATACATTGACCAAGGTCGAAACCCTCAGCTGTACACCAAGGAATGTCTGGAGAGAGCCTTGGCGAGGAACGAGCAGGTCAAAGGGAAGATCGACACGATGACGGTAGGCGATAGCACCAGGGTCGCTGACGTTCCCCACCAATGACAGAACAAACTAACTATTTAGGAATGTCTAAGATCCAAATATCCCGTTCAAGGATCATCTTCATCATATAGAAGAGCATCGCACTCTAGTTGGATGTCTCTGTTGGAGTGGCCTTCTATGTTCAGATTCCTCTGAAGTTTCTCTATTATCAAAAAATGCAAAAACAGGTTACTGTGTCCTTGGTGTAAACACACACTAGTTTATCATCTTTGATATAATCTGATCAATCATAATCCAACATCTGCCTTTTTTGTTTCAACAGAAATTCAAGAGCCTTCTGATCTCCGAGCTGGGCAAAGTCTTTCCAGAGGAGATGGTGAAGTACAAGGCTATACACGGAGAAGACGCCCCCTCCTAGTGACTGTTACACCGTGACCCCCCCCTGACCTTCAACCTGTGACCCCTTGAAATCAAAGCCTGGATGGAGTTTGACCAAGCAGGTTTTTTCTCTGTGGTCGCCACGCAGAATATGATGATAACCCATTATTATTTGTTGCAAAAATATTGAGCAAGACTAGTAACCCGAGGGAGGAGGGTTTTTTATTTTCTGCTCAGCACTCTGACTCTGCCAAATACCGTCGTTCCTCTACATTTAAATTAATGTAAAATCCATAGTTTATGAGAGGAGACATTCACAGCACTGGTTATCTGATTCTGCAGGAGTTGAGCTGTACATACAGCATATTTATACTGTTACGCTTGACCTTTTGTAACGCATCGTGCATCATCCATTTGTACCACAACTCAGCTCATTTTGTATCAAGCTCAGGTTTCTAATGGCCATGATTGTTGAATGCAAACGCTCTTTGATGGTAATTCTGTGCCTGATCACTCGACGTGGTCAGAAATGAGTCCGCGCTCTCTATTTGTGACTTGTTTGTATTATAATGATTTTTTTTGTTTGTTATTAAAATGATCCTCGTTGGACTGATTCTGTGTTTTGACGTTGTTTTGTTTCACCGCAGAGTATAAAATAAGAGCTTTTTTATAGAATGTGTTGGAAATCCTAAAAAAACAAACATCCATTGTGAAATGTAAGAATATAATTGTGCAGTCGGCTGGGGAAATATGTTTTAATCTGAATCACACACAACGTTAATTGGACTCCAGTTATTTGACTCTCATTGCACAGAAATAACATGAAAAACAAGAACTGCTGCACAAGATTAAAAGAAGATGTTGAAAGAATAGAAAAAAGACGGAAATAGAAGATTAATGATGCGTTGCAAGAAAAACACATTGATCTATAAAACAGTAAAATCTTAATTTATACCAATACTAAAATCGTAGCATGAAAACGTGATGGAATGAATATAGAATGATTGAACAGGTTACTCATGAAATGTACGCTTACATCCCAGGTAGTATGTCGAGAACATCCAGCTTGGATTTAGATTTGATTGTGATGCATAAATATTTATAAAATATCAAATACATCGAGCCATTTCACTAATTGTTCATCAAAGTGACATTTGAAGGCTGATATTTTGGGCCGATATGAAATGTCATTATAGTTTTTCATCCAAAAAGTATTCATGTACTGCTGAAACTGATTATATTGTAGTATTATACAAGTATTTGTGGTATTGTTCCTTGCTGCATGTTACTACTACAAATAGTAACAAATACATGTTGTGTGGAATTCTTTTAAAATCACTATTCAAGATGATTGAATTTATAAAAAAGGATTGCAACAGGGCCAAATGTCTGTAACTCCAGATGTGTAACTGTGTGTAACTACAGATGTGTAACTGTGTGTAACTACAGATGTGTAACTGTGTGTTTCTACAGATGTGTAACTGTGTGAGTCTGTAAGAACAGGGACGGATGCTCTGGAGACGGGGGATCCTCGTCATCAGGCATGCCCGCCCCGCCTCCTCCTTCTGGGGGCTTCACCGCGGCGACACGCCCTCTGACCCCTGGAGGCCGATCCCTCCGGGACAGAAGGAGGCAAATGAGCCCCGTTATTGGTTTGTGATCTACGTCGTCTTCCCTCGCCGTCACTCTTCCCTGAGGAATCCCAAACACGCGTCTCGTTTAGTCAACGGCACTCAGCTTCCATATTTAAATCAGGAGGAGGAGGAGGAGGAGGAGGAGGAGGAGGGGCTCAGATGCTGTATTTACATCCAAAGAATTATGATTATTCATTGTTTCTCCACCTGACGTTGCATGTAATCGCTCCAATGTGTTAATTCTTCTATTACATCACAGCCTTTATGTGCATTTTTAAACTTAAGGTGCTACCGGATACCCGTCCACACGGGATGCAAAACATTTCACGTTTTTCAGCAGATTGGTCTCCCTTTGAGCTCCTCTGTCTCCGTGACGAACATCAAGGGCGTCCATTCAATCCAACAACAGACCGATTCAGAGGGACGAGACATTAAATCGCTGTTTTCTCCCTGTTTGTGATTGTGTCGGGTCGCCATGACATTTCAGTCACAGGGTGACACTCTGACGGTGTGTGTGTAGGTGTGTGTGTGTGTCGTGATGCTTGACTAACCGGAGGAGGAGGAGGAGGAGGAGGAGGAGAGAGTATTGTACTGTAAATATGCCTCACTATGAAGTGCTGAGGTGAGTCGGATGACTCATCCAAGGTGAGTCTCTCTCTCCTCTCTTTCTTCCCTCTGTTCACCTCCTCTTCTTCTTCTTGTGCTCTCAGGCACCGGACAATTTACTTCCATCCTTTTGTCCTTTTTTCAATCATATATATATATATATATACATTTTGTCTGCTGGAAGAGTTCTCCATTCTCCAATTTCACAGTGTAAAATGGGGCACTCAACAAAAAGGCAGGTGTGTGTGTGTGTGTGTGTGTGTGTGTGTGTGTGTGTGTGTGTGTGTGTGTGTGTGTGTGTGTGTGTGTGTGTGTGTGTGTGTGTGTGTGTGTGTGTGTGTGTGTGTGCCTCTCACCTGCAGGTATCACATTGTGAGGGAATGTTTGATGAAGTATCAGGTGATCTGTTGCCGTTGTTCTCTCTAAATAGTTAATTAAAACAGGATTTAGGTCAAAGAAAAGGCAAGAAACAGTTTGCATGGAAGCCGGTGACGAAGCAGCTCCAAGGTCTGGTCTAAGGGATGCCAAGGAATGAGGGCGAGGCACAGCCGGGACCAGGACCAGCACCAGGACCAGGACTGAAGGTCTTGGGGCTTGTGGGGTGTGGTCTTCATTAGATATAGAAACAGAAATAAAAAAAGGTAACCACACATTCCTATTGACCAAGGTTGCAGTTTGGTTGCATGGGGACGTGGTTTTGGAGGAGACAGGGTTTCTCTGGACCCTCTCGGGTCCTGAATGACCTTCTTGGAGATGTGGACTACATGGATCTTTTAAAAAAGCATGGTTTTTGTGTCATGCATCACATTTGTATCTTCTTTGCAGGAGTTGAAGGAAGAACCGGCGGTTGAAACCCTCCGTAGCCTTGGGTCGGCCCAGGAAACACAAACACCGTGGGGCCCGCCGCCTTTGATGCTATTAGCATAATGTCTTTCTGATGCTAATGCTAAGAGCCTCAGACTATAACGGCTGAAGCTCTCTCTCTCTCTCTCTCTCTCTCCCTCCACCGGCCGCCTCGCCTCGGCTTAGTGATCGTCATTCACCTCGATGAAGGTCAGGAGGCGGACCTCCTCTCCCTTCTGTCGCGCTGGTCACCATGGAAACACCCCTCCCATTAGCCACCGCCCACCCTTTCTCTCTCTCCATTCCGGACAATGGCCTTTGGCGAGTGTGCGTGTGTGTGTGTGTGTGTGTGTGTGTGTGCGTGTGTGTGTGTGTGTGTGTGTGTGTGTGTGTGTGTGAGTGTGTGTGTGTGTGAGTCCTGCTGCCGAGGTGAGCTCTGATTGTGCACAAAAGGCTTGTGAGGAGACGATTTCACCTCTCGGACCCTCTCAGGGGTGCCGGTGTCCCAGTGTGTGTGTGTGTGTGTGTGTGTGTGTGTGTGTGTGTGTGTGTGTGTGTGTGTGGGTGTGTGTGTGTGTGTGTGTGTGTGTGTGTGTGTGGGTGTGTGTGTGTGTGTGATGACCACTAATGAGGTGATAAACACACTAAATGAAAACTATAAATAAGCCCAGTGATATCTGGTGCACCTGCAGCCCGTCGACAGCAGCAAACGGATTATTGAGCTGCAAAAAAACACAAGTTTCTAGATGGAAAATATTATTTTCATCTCCGCTTTGTGGCCCGAATGTGTTCTTTCCTGCTCTGATCTGCTGACGAGGAAGAGTGGGAGTGAGGAAGACAGAAAGTGAGGAAATAGAGAGGAGGAGGAGGGGGGGGGGGGGTGTTATAATTTCCCTCTGGTTTAATTATCTGACTCCGTAGACGTCCCTCCTCCTCCTCTCTTGTCGTTTAATGTTGGAGGTGATCTGCTGGTATATCCCACTGTAGCGTTTACACAGAAGTGGAAATCGATCATTTTCATCGTGATCACACGGACGAGCCCGTAGTTATGATTTAACGTTCCGATGAGCCGAAGAGCTTCTGAAATGATCCGTTCTCTCTTTTAAACAAACGCATGGGAAGATCATCCAAAGGAGATTCTCACATGTTTCTTTGTTGTGGTTTCGGTGTTTGCCAGAGGCGTTTCTGGGCCCGAGGCCGGGTTTCCAGGTCGTCAAGAGGAATGCTGGGAGAATCTGATATCTGCCCATATATCAGGGATATTTAATTTTCTGTACATTCAGCAACTATTTGGATCAAAACGTCACTGGAGTGTTTTTTTTTATGATTTTACGTCTTTTATTGGTCTGAAATTAAAGGAAAAGGTGTCACATTGGGCTCTTTGCTTTCTGACATTTTATCAACCAGTTGATTGATTCGTAATTTGATCCAATCAAATCAAACTTGACTCATTAGAGTGTGTATCAGTGAAACAGGAAGTACTGCTGATGGGTTGCTATGTGAGATTAATAGGCGTCGTCCCGAGTGGTCGAGTGAAATGTTAATTTGTTTCTTGAATAATTTCCCCTATAGTCAGCTGCTACACACAACCTCTATTGTCCTCGGGGTGTCTCTTTTATCCCTATGGACACACACACACACACACACACACACACACACACACACACACACACACACACACACACACACACACACACACACACACACACACACACCAGCCAGCATCCATAAAACTCACAGCCACGCCTCGCCTTTGTTTCGCCATTTGGCTTCAAACTTCTGCCTTCTGACGTGACCCCCACAGGGGTCATCACATAAATGCCTGGATGCACCCCCACACACACCCCAGACAAACATGCACCACACACACACACACACACACACACACACACACACACCGGACCCCGAGCCGGCCCTTTACATGGAGACGAAGCAAGAAGAGGAAACACTGATCCTGTCAGTAATGAGTTATTATTAATGCACTTACATGAAGGTGTTTAATGTAGGTAAACCATCTGCAGGTCAACATCAGAGGGGAGTCTTTGGGGAAGCCATGAATGAAGCATTCTGGGAGTTCTTAGGGATGCAGGTTGCCCCTGGTCTGCGGGGGGGGGGGGGGGGGGGGTACAAAACGTATAATGGGTATATGTGTGAGTTAGCAGGGGTCGGGTGTGTGTGTGTGTGTGTGTGTGTGTGTCACTAGGAAGGGGGGGTGGTGTGTGGGACAAAATGAGGTTGCCACCAGCATAATGAGGGCAGAAGTGTGTGTGTGTGTGTGTGTGTGTGTGTGTGTGTGTGTGTGTGTGTGTGTGTGTGTGTGTGTGTGTGTGTGTGTGTGTGTGTGTGTGACTGGCCACTGTATAATGGGCCAAGTGGGCCATATTGTTTCCGGCTCGTGCTGAAGTCCCCGTGGCAGCAGATGTGGTGTTACACAGCAACAACAAAAGCTCATTAATCACTGTCTGGGGCACGTGGACCGTGTGTGTGTGTGCGTGTGTGTGTGTGTGTGTGTGTGTGTGTGTGTGTGTGGATTCTTGTTCTGCTGTGCTGTTTTGCATGTTTTGTATTTATTTTTGTGCATGTGTGTATTTCTGTGTGCTTGTGCATGCATATTTTTGCAAGCACAGTGCGTACAGTTTGTTCCCATAGCGGCCCAAAGAACGTACTGTAAGTAAGTGTGAAGCTCCCCTGTGTGTGTGTGTGTGTGTGTGTGTGTGTGTGTGTGTGTGTGTGTGTGTGTGTGTGTAATTCAAAGTCTGGCTCGGGGGGGCTGCAATGTGACGCCATCATCATAAAACACCAGTCGCAGCTATACCACTCTTTGATTCTGCTCTCTCACACACACACACACACACACACACACACACACACACACACACACACTACACTCTATTCTGAAGTAGTGAAATGACAGAAGAAGCACAATCATCCCTCATCTCTGCACCTTTCTTCTAACTGAGTCTTCATGGACCGAGGCTGCGTTCAGACAGACAACAGTGCTGTGAAAGAAAAGCAGCCCCTTCATTAATTCCAATAAAGGCCACTGCGTTGACACACGGAGGTGTCGATGCCTCCGGCAGCTCAGGCTAAATGCCTGATTTATAACACAACGGTTGGTTGACCCCCATTAGGGTTCATTAAGAGTCCTTGCTTGACCAGATGAGAATCCTATCTGATCAGAGTCTATCGACGGAAACGTCATAACTAAATGAAATTGAGCTCAAGAACCCGACAGTGTGCAGAATTCGTTATTTATTTTTATTCTGCAGAGATTTCCATCCTCCACACATCTTTAAGAACAAGTAAGTACTTTTTTTCTCCCGGAGGTCCACACTTAACCTGCCTCCACCATAAGGTCATGATTTACGTGGCCCTGAGATAAAAACAGCAATTTCATTAGTAGTCAATCGCAAAAATGAGAAAATTAATGGACCTAATCGTGTTTGATGGAGAGAAAAAAAGCTGCAATTCCTTCCAGAATGCAGAGTAGCTGTTGTAATGTAGGTGTTATCAGTGTGCTGACTGCAGGCTGCTGGAGGAATAGGTTTTTTTTGGTAGGACACAACCAAGGAGAGCTTAGTCTGGAATCACACCAAGCCCGCCACAAATGCAGCGGCTTAGGGAGGAAACGCTGCCGGTATCAGCGTGTCACATAATAGTTTCGCTGGCTGCGTCCGACAGACCTCGCTGCCCAAACACCTAAATCCTGCAGCGTGTCACCGTCACAGCTGCCGGCCTCCAAACACCTGCTGTTCACCCAAAAACACACGAGCTCGCCGTTCAGAGGGGAAACACAGAATCATCCCTCAGACTGTCAGTCGGACTGGAGCATCGCCGCCTGGTTGAGCCTACACCGTCAAATTTAGGCCGCGTTTAACTTGTGGGGCGAGAAGCTTAACAGCTTGTCCCAGACTGGCAGAGCATCAGTGGCGACGCCGGCCGAGGAGTTACATAACACGACGTCATGGAAACCGGCCTCTCTCCGTCTGACTTACAGACTCTGGGAGACTCTGGGAGCCGTTTAGACACATCATTCTAATGCCGAGCCAGCGTTCTGCCTTCGGACAATGAAAATCCTCAAGTAACCTTCTCCGAGCATTGTGGGTAAAAAAGAAAACGCCACCGGACTCATTAGAGCCGAGAAAAACCTGCAAAGACAGGGTCATCAAATATTTAATTTTTTTCCTTTTTTTCATGTAAGTTGCAGTATTTTCACCTTCCAAGCCCCCGAACCCAAACACAGGAGAGAATGCACTCAGTCAGCGCCATGAATAAGTTACATGGGTTTGAAACACAGGGTCGCCTATAAAGTTAGAATATTATATATGTTTATTCCTATTTAAATGCATCAGTGATGACTTTTAACTTCATGGGCGACCCTGTAGTTAAAAGGACGTCCATGTTTCCCTCTGTGGTTGTGAAAGTTTCTCCTTCACGTTTAAAAAGAAAGCTGTGAATCCAGAGAAGCAACAACACCTGCTTCCAGGAGACGACGCCTGCCCCGGAACCATCCGAACACACTCTGTGCTGCACCACCATGCTTTCAAACCACACATCTGTGGACTCCAGTGACTGATAGCTCTCCCCGTGTGACCTCTCAGACATTTCAAGGGAGGGGATGTATAATTGCCTTTGCCCGGGCTTCGGTCTCCAGAGGGTGAGGGGTTAGCCGTTTTATTTTAGAGTACACAGTCATGAGCTTGCCAAATTTAGACTGGCAGCAAACTGCTGACTTTTCCTACATCGTCAGCACATTTCAGTCCGTTCAGGGAAGACACATGTGGAGAAATTAAGCTCGCCGAAAGAGGAGGACTGAGGGGGAAAACTCATCAAAGCGGGTCCCAATCCACAAAGATCCAGTACCAGCGCTTCATCTCTCCGTGGGTCGCACCACTGATGTTCCACAGAAGGCCAGTTTACTAAAACTGTGTAATGTCTTTTGTTTTGTCAAGTCTGGAAAAGACAACCCTGGGTGACCGACGGTCTAGCAGAATGTGCATTATCCCAGGCCAGGGGAGTTGAAGTGCATTGTGGGAAACGTATGATGCAGCATTCAGACGTCTAAAGGTATCCTTCATGTGATACCGATAAGAGTACTTTATTTGATACCCAGCCATGGGTATCATGGTGCACCCCTGAACCCCAAGGTTACAACTTTGAGCTCTGTCAGCACTGTTTTCAGCACTGTTTTCAGCTCTGTTCATGCTAGCGGCTAGCTGCAGACGTCTAAAGGTATCCTTCATGTGATACCGATACAAGTACTGTATTTGATACCCAGCCATGGGTATCATGGTGCATCCCTGAACCCCAAGGTTACAACTTTGAGCTCTGTCAGCACTGTTTTCAGCACTGTTTTCAGCACTGTTTTCTGCACTGTTTTCTGCACTGTTTTCTGCTCTGTTCATGCTAGCGGCTAGCTGCAGACGTCTAAAGGTATCCTTCATGTGATACTGATACGAGTACTGTATTTGATACCCAGCCATGGGTATCATGGCCACATTGTCAAAGCAGCACCCCTGAACCCCAATGTTACAATTTTGATCTCTGTCAGCACTGTTTTCAGCACTGTTTTCAGCTAGCTAGCTGCTAGCTGCATACGTCTCACGTGTAGTCAGGCAATCCTGAGTAATGGCGATGAATGACTGCGAGCAAACAGTCACTTTCATTCTCGATCTAAGACACTAAAAGTATCGTTTGACAGGAAACGCTTCGATCCTTCTGCACTCATTTTATCCATATTTTTATAGCGGTGTGCCTCAATGCATTAGCGTGAAATTTGACACACGACCCCCGGAGGACTTTCCTCGGGGGTTCATCATTATTCCTCATCGGTTGCAGAAGATAAAGGCTGATGATGTCATTGTTAATTATCCGGTTAAAGGTTCCTCTGACGCGTCGGTGAGCCGACGAGGTCAAGGTTGGACGTGTCAGATCAGCAATCAATCCTCTCATCGGACACCTTTGTGCATCAACCCACTCATCCCCGTTTTAATTCATTTTCTATATATCTTGGACCTGAATGGCGTCTTTGATAATCTACAGACTAATCCCTTCCCAAAGCCCCCCCCAACAGCTTTGCATGTCATTTTTCAGGCCCCTCTGACTTCTTTCTTTGCTTTTTACCGGCTTCTCCCTCCTCACAATGAAAACCAGGAGCGGCGCCGCGGTAAGGATGTCTTATCCACGTCCATAAGCTTATTTAAGACAATTAATCTGTCTGGGTTTTACAGGTTTTTAATTCCCCTTGTTGTGCAGAGAGTTACAGAATGAATGCAGACGATGTTCCTTTTTGTTTGTTGTATGATATTATACGCATCGGCCTACTTTAGAGTCCGGACGAATACAATCTTTTTATACATATTCATCAGGCGCACTATTCAAAGTCACCCTTTCTGTAAACCTGCTGCTGCTTCTGATCCGTTTCATCAAACTATCACAACTCAAAGATCACAGGACCTGGAACATCGAGTGAGACAGTCACCGAAAATCCTTCTCAAAACATCATGACGTCCTCCTGGTTTAGTCGCCCTTCGCTGCGTTGCTCCACGCCGGTCACCTGACAGGAATAGGACGGGATGACGGCGGATTAGAGCGGTGACGTCGTGGATTCACGCTCTAGGAAAAAGTCTCACCGCTGCTGGATGAAAGTCAAAGAAGTTCCTGAAATAACGGAGCTGACGTCAAACACCTCTCCGCTCGGCTTCCTTCTGCTCCGTGGAAAAAGTAGGCTAATCTTTCTTAATTAAACCAAAACCCTCTTCACCTAATTTTAGTCTCACTCTCACTGTCGGCTCCGGCATCAGCGGGGGAGTCGTGCTAATTGTAACAAGCAGAACTCCTGTGATGTTGTTGTGGGTTTTTTTTAGATTTATAAGGCTCAGACAAATAACACTCCAGAGTCAGGGAGGGATAATAAGCACACACACTGCTTTACATGCACAGCTCTGTAGTACTATTACACTGTCTTCTACCAGAATGATGGAGGTGTCGACTGTAGTCGGCTTTCTGGTCACGAGCTGCGTTCTCTTTCTTTTCACCTGCAGGATTCAGCCGATGTAGCTTTCATCTGACAGCAGCCGGCCTGCAGGGCGACCAGACTGTGAAAAATACATTAAACACAGAGTACACGGACCCGAGAGCTGAACAGATGTACATCTGTCCATGTGTCAGTAGGGCTGCGGGTTTACGGCCAAAATGATAATCACGATTGACAATTTTTAAGGGACTTCAGAGACAAAAAATACATATATTTTACATTTTAATAAACAGCTGCACTGCCTTCACTTCCATGTTATGCTACATTCCTGCAAATGTACGAATCTTTGCATTTAAATAAATAAATGTACTGTGAAGATGGACATTTAGCACTTACAATAAGTACATTTTTCAGAAAGTGCAATAGTATATCACTATCAGTACAGTAAGCAGTACATCCTAGAGGCAAAATACAAATTTACACCCCAGAATTAAGAGATCACTGCTCTCAGGGTTCCCTGTTTTCAGTGAGCAGAACACACGTTTAAACGTCGACATCCCGTTGATTGTGTTCATGTAACTGCAGGAATGTCACGCTCCTGTTCTAGTTTTCATTCCCTGTTTTTTTTTCTCGTTAACTCCTGTCGTTTCTGTCAAATCCTCCTGTGGCTGTTTCCCCTTTCCTCGGTGCGACATCATCTCTCCCTGGAGATCCTTCCTCGTTGTGTTTCCACTGCATTTGCTGCCTATTTAACCATAATGTCTGTGCAAAATGTTTCCAATTGTTGTTGAGACTCAAAAGCACACAAGTTGACCTCATTGTGGTGCTGGAGGAAATGTAAAAAAAAAACACACATCAGCACCTCTGAAGCTCACAAATTCATTATTTATATCCAGAAAAGTCTCAGCAGCTAAAGTAAATACCAGTATTCAGCTAAACGTTGTCAGCTAAAGAAAGAATTATGGATGCTAACACTGAGGAGGTGTGTGTGTGTGTGTGTGTGTGTGTGTGTGTGTGTGTGTGTGTGTGTGTGTGTGTGTGTGTGTGTGTGTCTGTGTGTGTGTGTGTGTGTGTCTGTGTGTGTGTGTGTGTGTGTGTGTGTGTGTACACCTGAAATCACATTTCCAATCAGTCTGAGAGAAAACACCTCTGGGAGTTTTCTCTGTAATGGAGGCTAACACTGGTTAGTCCTTCCAGATGTTGCCGGTATGATGGATGCTACGATATATCCGTCTCACACTCCAGCGTTTATCATTTACAAGGATTTGCATGAAATCTTCTTATTTTTGTGTGTTTTCCTATGAATCTCCACCAACACAACCTGTGGTGTGAAGGTCATGTGACGACTTTTTACCCAAAGGTTTGGGTTAAAATAAGGAGAGAAGTGGGGTTACATAAGACGGTTTTACACAGGACACGAACAGCGGTCTCCTGGGTGAAAGTCCTGTGTTTATAGACCTTTATATACGTCAGCATAAATCACATTTCATCTTCATCATTATAACGGTGCTCACCTTTTATTGAGGCTTTCGATGGACTATAATTCTGCATGATTAACTGTGTGTGTGTGTGTGTGTGTGTGTGTGTGTGTGTGTGTGTGTGTGTGCGTGTGTGTTTGGTGGGATCATTTGCATGCTGATTGATGAGCTTGTGTGCAGACATGCCTGCTTTATATGTGTTAATTAATCCACGTCTGCCACTCGCACCCCATCTGCAGGGTATATATATATATATATATATATATATATATATATATATATATATATATATATAGAGCAGAGACAGAGAGAGACTGATTGAGTGCAGAGAAGTCAGTCGGACCGCGTGGAGCGTAAACAACACAGACGGGTTCATAATGTGAGTGTCATCTGGCCTTCTGCTCCGTTTGAATGTCACACACACACACACACACACACACACACACACAATGTTATGGTCACTCAGGTCAGTTCAGCTCCTTAAAGCTTATGTAAGCACCTGACAGGAATAACCCCAATAAGGGGCTTAAACACACACTTCCACGTCTTTGAATGGAGCTTTGCGTGTGTGTGTTTGCGTGTGTGTGTGTGTGTGTGTGTGTGTGTGTGTGTGTGTGTGTGTGTGTGTGTGTGTGTGTGTGTGTCATCAACAAGAGTCATCAATAAAACTATGTTCTGAGACTAGATCTTGTTTCTGTGATGAATCCAGCGATGTTCTGGGATGTTGAGGTGTTAAATCTGCCTGAGCGGGTTAATTAGGTTTGGCCCAAATAGACAAACTAGAGAAACCATTCAGTCAAACATCCATTAAAACGCTGCTTGTCGCTGCAGCCGTTAAATGACCCGTCTCTCCGCCGGGGCAGCTCTTATGTAATGGACTTTATGCAGCCTCATGAGTCCATTCTCTCGCTCTCTCCTTATTTGGCAAACGGCGGAGGGTGACGCAGCAAAAAAAAAAAAAAAAACATGTCATTGCACGGCTATTTTAAGATGACATCCTCACTCGACTCCAGCATGAGTGTCTGTGTGTGTTCTTTCATCGTCTGCGTCCTCGTCTGCTTATAGCTCGTTAATCTGTTTTTCTGTGCCGGGAGAGTAACAGGTTTAATATTGAACGTGTGTGTGTGTGTGTGTGTGTGTGTGTGTGTGTGTGTGTGTGTGTGTGTGTGTGTGTGTGTGCGTGTGTGTGTGTGGTAATCGATCATACAGTGTCCAGACAGACACACACTAATAGTGAATCATTCCTTTAAAGGAGCAGTGAGGTGGTCTTTGCTTGGAAACACTGGCTTGATGGTTCATGAAGTCACGTTTTGGGACGGCCAATCAGATTCCAGATGTAGGTGCCCCCCCCCCCCCCCCCTTAAATAACATGAACTTTCTATTTCTCTTATTTTTAATGTTCTATTTGAGTCAGGAGTCGTGTGCGTCTGCTATCCAAGCCCAAATCTTTCCAAACAGATTGTAGAGTTCAATACTTCAAATATTGAGTTTGGAAAACCTTGAGAATCATGTTGACGATTGAATTATAATCTAATAAAACTCTAAATGTAATCATAAAGTCCGTCAGTAATTAAGCCCCTCCGGTTTTTCCATCAACTGCCTTCCTTTGTTTGTTTTTCTTATCAAACTATTTCTTCTGTTTTTCAGCGTTCAGTTCCCTCAGGGGAAAACAACAGCTCAACTAAACACACACACACACACACACGCACGCACGCACGCACGCACGCACACACGCACACACGCACGCACACACACACGCACACACACACACACACACACACACACACACACACACACACACACACACACACACGCACACACACACACACACACACACACACACACACACACACACACACACACACACACACACGCACGCACGCACACACTGATCTGGGATCTGCAGCTCCCTTATATAACCTCTCTGACTGATTGGTTGCAGCTGAAGGAGATCATCACAGGTGCAGCTCCTGATCACCTGTGATCCAGAGCTTCCTGTTGCTGCTCCTTCAAAATAAAAGTGGTGCAGCAGATACAGGAAATGCAAAGTAGAGCTTCACTCTGCATTCCACACAACAATACATTTAAATATTTGACATTATTTGATTTCAGCAGGAATATACAGTGAGCTAATGAAGAGCTGCAGGTTTGAATGGTTGCAGCCGCTCAGCTCGACAGTTTCATCCTCAACAAATGAACAATATTTCTGGAAAACAGGTAGAAACATTTTTTTCTCAGAGAAACAAAAGAAGACGTCAGCGGGATGCCGGGAGGAATGACTGTATTGATAGTTGGATTTGACAGGAAGCTTGTAAATAAATGAATATTAAACAGACAGGCTGATATCAAGGCCAGTGTATTCTGTTCTTTGTGTGGCTGTGGATCCAATCAAAGCCTCTCATAGCAGCCGGTCGGTCCGGATGAAGAAGACATGTGATTTAATGCTGAATTAGCTTCTTTTTTTTCCCATTTACATTCATGTTTTCATGTCTTGTTTTTCTGTGAGCGTACAATCGTCCTCACATCCTGATAGTGCTGAGGTATGCTGAAAGGTGAAGATGTTGGGGGTGGGGTAGATGGGAAATAGCCCCCACACCCCCCCCCCCCCCCCCCAATATGAAATTAGCATGCTTCCCATGTGTGGAATTAGCATACATCACATCAAACGGCCCGGGACTCCTCGGTGATTGCACATCAGGCCCGACGTTAAGTTTCAACCCTATTTTACTCCCAATTATCATATCATTATCGTAGCCTAGTCAATTTAGTCCACACTGCACTCGGGGGAGTGGTCGTCACGGCGATGCCAGACAGACCGTCTGCATATATCAGCCCATCCATCGGGGGGAGGGGGGGGGGGGGGGGGAATAAAACACACGATAAACTCATGCTGATGTCACTTCTCTACGACGGTGTGTCATGGCCACTGTAGGAAAAAAACAACGGAGCCGAGAGAGGGCGGCAATGTTCAGAGAAAAAAGTGGCAAATTTGCGAGTTTATTACGATGCTAACAACCAGCATCTATGCTAGCTAACGTCCCATGAATGTACATTTATGTTTCTAATTAATCCATCATGTGACGACGCCTTTTTAAGGTCCTTAGGGTGATGATGTTGATGCTTATTGTTGCTTTATTTATATGAGGCCAAATCTTCATCTTATGGGTATTTCACTTGTTGTCATAGCAACGGCAAACATCCTGTGTTAGCAGAACCAAGAAACTTGTTTATATCAACTATATATATTTATAAACAGGCAAATTTGCCGCTTTTTTTCTCTGAATATTGCCCTCTTCTCTCGACTCGTTTTTTTTTGTTTTTTTGTTTTCTTCCCCGACTCTGGGGATAAAAATGTCCAAATTGTTTCCTCATTTGTAGCCATTCATGAAAGGACGTTGCTGTCTGGACCCTCAGTGTTTTCAAGGACAACGATGCATTCAAACCCAGTATTTCATGTGCAGATTTGCAGATTTGAAGTGTTTTGGTCGAGCTGTATTTTCTCTTCGTGCATCCCAAACCTGGAACACCACCAAGTACCAACTCTCACCTCTTCTCCCAAACATCTTAGAGCGTGGCTATTGGACGGACAGAACTGTTATCATAATGCTTAATTTGTCTCTGGTTTATCTTTTTAATTCTTAGTGTTTCCTTACCAACCTGCCAATGGGACTACAGGTGAAAATAAGCCACCTGACTGTAATTTCATGTATTTACATGTAAATCTACAAATCTTCTATGAAAACATAAGATAAATCTAAAAGAGGATTAAAAATAATCATTCCTAATCTGCCCGTTATGATTGAGTGACTGGACGCTGCTTCGTAGCATTAAATGCTGCCTTGTTACGGCTGAATTAAAAGCTCTAATAGAGCTTCGGGCTGCTGTCAGGAAGGTGTGAATTATTTCAGGAATCGAACCGGCTGCGACGACACGCTCGCGAGCCATCCATGACTGTCAAAAACCACTCAAGCTGTCAGGGAGGGGGAGAGGCCGCCGCCCCCGAAACCCCGGCGTGATGCACGGCGTTCATATCAGCCAAACAAAGAGTCTGAAGGCAGAGAGGAGAAGAAAAGGTTGTAATAAAAGCATTGAGAGAGAGCGGCGTTCCTTAGAGACGGAGATTAACATTTGATTGGCTGTCATACGGTGACTCCTGCCATGCTGTTCAGGGTCCTCGGAGGAATTCATGTGTTCGATTGTTGGGGAATGAGTAAAACAATAAACAGAAATGAAGGGAAACAAAGGGAGAGGAAGCAGGGAGGCGTGAGTTCATTAGAGGAGAAACATACCTGTCGGGTCTTTTAAGTCTTAATGGGCCATATGGAGCGCCGCCATCCTGCATCCCCGACAGGTCGCCATCCGTGTGACACTAAAGGATGCAGCGCTGCTGGTTAACCTGCCGGGGGGGGGGGGATGCAGGTATATAATGTTTAGGTGCCTTGGAAGTTTACTTGCAATGACGAAGCTCCTTTAATTGATTTGTTTGCAGCAGTTTTACACATCCAGGAGCAACAAAAGCACACATTCCAGCTGCCTGTTGAGCAACTAAATGCTCCGCAGTGTTCATAAGATAATCCATACTCAATAATAATGAATGAATAATAATCAATAAGAATAAAAGAGTGAACCGTGACGGTAAAGACGGACGACTCTCTGCAGGTAAAAGTGAACAGGTTTTCCTTTGTTCATTAAAAACATTCATCTCGGTGCAGCGAGTGGCTCTCAACACCTTAGCTACTGTTGCTATGACGATGAACATATGGACACAGGCAATGATGTTTGACAAAGAATCAGGTATTTTCTCAAACAGTTGCTCATTTTTTCTACTAAACCTGTAACTCTCATCTATATTTTTTTCCATTTAGTGGATTAATCTAACAACATATGTATAAGTTATTCTAAATATTATAAATAATGAGGATTATGAAGACTTTTCTGATTATTTTATCCCAAATAAATACGTCGGTATTCAATAATCTTCTCTTATAAACAAAGAAAAGTAAACGGACCAAACATCTGATCATAAAAATACTAAATACCTCAAATTCAGAAGGATTGCTGTGACACATGGATGAATTTAACCAGATTATATCAGAGATACCCTTGTTCCCTGAAGTGGAGAATATTTTTTTAATTTAATAACCACATGGTTGGATCTCCGGTCTAAAATACCTCCACAGTTTAGAGTTTGTGCAGCTTTTTCAGCCACTTGAGGCTCGTTATGCAAATAGTGTACTTTTTAAACAGACTTCCATAATTTACCACACTATGACATTTTTAAAGAGTCAGTTCATCTTCATCCTCCGGAATGTTTTGAAAGAGTTTAATTAATATTACTTGAAATCCTCGTAACATAAACTTTCTTATTTAAAATGTCCGTGGCAGGAATGTAAAAACCTCGTCCAATCAAAACAGAGAATGATTGGACGTCCTGCCCGTCTGTCAGTACTGACTTCCTGATTGGCTTTGAGTCGATAACGAAGGGGGCGGGGCTTTTTCAGTTTGGCGATGCGTTCAAAGTCCAAACTTCTGTGGTTTTTCCAAACGACCTACTCAACCTTTAATCTTCATCCTGAAAAATGTTGTCGGTTTAATTAAATGCATTTTATTTCCCTCATGTTTAAGTAGTTAAAGTATCTGCAACACACGAGCCTCGTAACGTACGACAAAACTACAACTGTGATGTCATCGCTGGTCAGCCGCCTCCGTTCTAGTGTTTCTAATACGCTGCGTCAGACGAGAAGCCAAGGTTGGTTCTCTCTCTCTGAATCAACCACTGAGTGGAGAAAAGCATCTCCTCTCATGGTGGTGAGTGATGATGGAGGTCGAGAGGGATGAGAGTGGAAGGAGTCAATGATTCAAGATTCATAAGCACTCTATGGAGGTCGAAATGTACAGAATCATGTGGAGGAAAGTAGAGAACGTGTAATAAAATCATGCTTTTTATGGATTCGGCTTTGAATGTTGAATCTTTATATCTTCATCTGTCAGAATACATCACCGTCAATCACACACGCTGTTTATACCAAATAAATAAATAAAACGCACCCCGGCCGCCCAGCTGTCGCCCCAAACAGCATTACTGCTTATATAACTCAAATGTCAGCGGCGACACTCGGGTGCGTTTCATTCCCTCGTCCTGACAATGAAGGAGGAGAGAGACGAAGCGCCGAGGTGACGGAGGAACGCCGGATTTATTATTCATCTGATACCAGGTGAATATTTCATGACCCGCGAGGAGGAGAAGAATTTTATTTCAGAGCCTGGGTCAAAACTCCAGAAATCATCCGAGTCTGTGCTGCTGTGAAGTCATTGTTCAGGGGGGGAACAGCAATGCAACCTCCCCCCCCTCCCCCCCGTGATTTGTTGGATTCACCCGGCTAGTGAATAAAATATCCCACATATTGCCTATTTATGATGTTGTGGGTTATATTGTTCCGAGCATCCAAACGCCCCCTTTTTTGTTGTTGTTGCGTTTCTCACTCTGGCCTCGGTGACGAACAGCGACGACACATCATCACCGTCGGCAACGCTGCAGAAAGATGCAATGCACCAGTTTGCCGTGATTCATAGCGTCTAGTTTGCCGACGCTGAGGGCCTCCGAGGGGACACCGCTTTTAAATAAAGCTGTCGCAATGCTTTTTATTTATTCTGTTTATTATCAAGACCGCTAAAACAACAAAATACACATCGTTTTCTTCCCAGTCAAACGACACATTGAAGGTTTCTGTTGAATACTGGTGGAGGTGGAAAAGGTTAATGAGAGATGCCTTATCTAAGTCAGGCCGGTGACATCACTGATGACCTCACGGAGATAAGACTTCTTCAGTGACACCAGGAAAGAAAATGTTCAATTTAGCAGTTAGCCGCTGCAGTGCAGGGTTTTTACAGTCAAAGTAATGTAACAGGATTGAAAACGATGACTTATTTATTTACCTCTCAAGGCCTCTCTCTCTCTCTCTCTCTCTCTCTCTCTCTCTGGCTTCCATGGCAACTATGGTCAGTGTTTCGGAGAAAAGCTAATGAGCAAGTGTTTCCTGGTGAAGGAGAAATGCAGAAACTTGTGGGTGAGGAGTGGGCGGAGGTGTAAAAAAAAAAAAAGGGCCGAAGGAAACAGGGAAGGGGAGCAAAACTTCTTCTTCTTCTTCTTCTTCTTCTTCTTCTTCTTCTTCTTCTTCTTCTTCTTCTCCTGATGAGAAGAGAAGATCGATGGCCATGTCAGTAGATTAAGGTTAGCTTAGCTTAGCATAAAACAGGGAAACGTTGACATTTTCACACCATATTTGTTTGTTGTTTGTCGGTTGTTTGTGACACGAGTTTGTTTCTGAATTTAATAATGGAGCCATCTTTTCTTCCCATGCTGCCTTCCATCCTGCAGATATGGGTGTTTTTATTAGTGGCGATGCATTTCACGGTCGCCACGGCGATTCATATCACAGAGTCGGTTTTCCAGAAGGGAAATGAAATGCGTTGAGATTTTCCAGCTATTGTGTTTTGCTCCAGAATCAGATCCCACGGCGAGACGGCTTCAAACACCAAGAACGTGTCTCTTGTGCTTTGTGACTTCGAAATGGAGCAAAAAAAAAACACTTTAAATCAACTCATATTTTCATATTTAACTGGAATGCCTTTCTTTTTTTTACTCTTTATCTTCATTATCACTTTCATGGACTCTTTTGTGCTTCGTGTTCCCTCGCGAGGCCGAGATCTCAATCTGAATGAGATGATGAACCTGATGAAATAATGAAAAATGAAACCGAGGAGGAGGAGGAGGAGGAGGAGGAGGAGGAGGAGGAGATGGAGGAGGAGGAGGAGGAGGAGATGGAGGAGGAGGAGGAGGAGGAGGAGGAGGAGATGGAGGAGATGGAGTGATATTGCCAGGGAGTGACTCAGTGCTTTCCGATCTGCCGACTTGGTTCAATAGGAGTCTGGACTGGTGCATTAGGAGTTTGACGGACAGGTCATCGGTGCTATCAGCTGATTCCTGGTGGGCGTGTCTTATCTCTGAAGCAGGAAGACGGTCGATTGGCCCTCTCCGCTCCGACTCACGTCCCGGATCCACCTCAGACAGGCTTTGTGTTGTGCGTGACGGCTGTTTACAGACTTGCAAATGAACATCGATTCCTTCAAACCGTCGACCACAACAATCAGTTATCAGCCGGGAGAGAGACAGGGAGGGGAGAGAGAGACAGGCAGACAAAGAGAGTACGACCCCCTCTGCTTCCCTTTCACCTTATCTGGGATTGACCGTCCACCGGTTTCTGCTATAAATCACACACCTGAAGGATGTGCTGTAAGAAAGGTGTCATTATCATTACGTGTGTGTGTGTGTGTGTGTGTGTGTGTGTGTGTGTGTGTGTGTGTGTGTGTGTGTGTGTGTGTGTGTGTGTGTGAGTGTGTGTGTGTGTGTGTGTGTGTGTGTGTGTGTGTGTGTGTCACTGTCGTAAAAAGGTGTTGCGTTTGAGTCGATTTCCAGGTGTTTTCTGACAAAGTCTCTAGATCCCTCCACCTCAGGATCTCAGATGACATAAAGGTGCATTTAAAGGTCTTGAATGGAGTCTGGAGGCCATGAAGAACCTGAACAGTAATCAATACACTCTTAAAATCAAACGTCAACAGGGAGACGATGCAAAGAAACTACAATCAAAAGCCGATAGAAGCTGATTCTGTATCTGTTTTTGATGAAGGCAAATAGTTTCTGCAAAATGGATTCACATTTCATTTTCACATTGCTTGTTTTGTCTGGACCGACGGTCCATAAACGAAATATATTGGATCTTATAAGACAAAGAAAAGGCGATGTGTGAGTCAGAGGCTACACTGCACATTTTCTGTTTTAGGGGTTTCTTCGTTGAACGGCTTGTTTCATGTTGGATCATCTTTGTGAGTGAGAGCTGAACTTTCTTTATTACAGTTCTCTACTTCTTACCTAAGATGAGTGATGTCTATTAGCACAGCTCAGACCATCTGTTTGGATTACAGATTGATAATGTGCTTTTTTATATGACATCCTTTCCTGCTGCACTGCTGATGCTGAAGAGCATCTAGAAAATAAAGTAAATGTATTGATTTAATTCATTCTTGTTACATACAATCTTAATTTACCGTTATAAAAAGACCTAAATGCAACCAAACTGCTGTCATCTGCACAGAATAGAACAGTCATCTGCATATATATATATATATATATATATATATATATATATATATATATATATATCCCCATTAGTTGGGAAACCTCCATCACTGTGGGGGTGAATGAACATTACACAGCATGAGAGGAACTCTCCCCTCATCTCTGCCCACAGCCTCCCCATGCAGCGGACACCATATGCCACACACACACACCCACACACACACACACACACACACACACACACACACATACACCCACACACACACAGACACACACACACACACACACACACACACACACACACACACACACACACAGGCTACACCCTGGGGTTTGGTGCTTAAAGGTGCAATTTTCTCAGCATCTAGATAAGTTTTCTGTGTTGCTGTTGCCATAACAACGCAACGTGGTGAACAGGCAGCAGGAGGGGGTGGGGGTTGGGGGGGTGTAGAGTAATGAGGTGTCACAATACCGCCGTGGGTTAGCGGTGACCCATGACCCCCCAGGACCAGTGAGAACATGGGGACTAAGGAAACAAGGGCCAGCAGCAATCATCCCTCCCAACCTAATGTCACGCCCGGCCGTTTAAAGCCCTCTAACTGTATTTGGGACGACCCGGCGGCCATGCAGGGAGGAGAACTGGATGAGAGTGGAGGGTTTGCCACTCACCTCGCTGCTTTGAAGAGATGGACCCTGGTCAGGTGCAGCAACTGGGAAATATGTTTGAGATTCTTAAAGAAAGCGTTTGACATTCTTGAAAATATGGTAGTTATTAGTCATTCATCAATAATCAATTTTGTCCGACACCCTCTTTTGAATTTTTACAACCAGTGAAGGAAGTGACCATATTTGGACTGCGGAGGAGCGACGGGTGGATCTGGCTTCTGGTGAGAAGCCATTAAGAAAGCTAGCTTCCATTATTCAAAGTTACGATTAAGTAGATTTTTTCTCATAGACTTCTATACAACCAGAGAGGAGTCGCCCCCTGGTGGCCAGCAGAGAGAAGTAGGACCATTTTCTCATAGACTTCTATACAACCAGAGAGGAGTCGCCCCCTGGTGGCCAGCAGAGAGAAGTAGGACCATTTTCTCATAGACTTCTATACAACCAGAGAGGAGTCGCCCCCTGGTGGCCAGCAGAGAGAAGTAGGACCATTTTCTCCTAGACTTCTATACAACCAGAGAGGAGTCGCCCCCTGGTGGCCAGCAGGGAGAAGTAGGACCATTTTCTCATAGACTTCTATACAACCAGAGAGGAGTCGCCCCCTGGTGGCCAGCAGAGAGAAGTAGGACCATTTTCTCATAGACTTCTATACAACCAGAGAGGAGTCGCCCCCTGGTGGCCAGCAGAGAGAAGTAGGACCATTTTCTCATAGACTTCTATACAACCAGAGAGGAGTCGCCCCCTGGTGGCCAGCAGGGAGAAGTAGGACCATTTTCTCATAGACTTCTATACAACCAGAGAGGAGTCGCCCCCTGGTGGCCAGCAGAGAGAAGTAGGACCATTTTCTCATAGACTTCTATACAACCAGAGAGGAGTCGCCCCCTGGTGGCCAGCAGAGAGAAGTAGGACCATTTTCTCATAGACTTCTATACAACCAGAGAGGAGTCGCCCCCTGGTGGCCAGCAGAGAGAAGTAGGACCATTTTCTCATAGACTTCTATACAACCAGAGAGGAGTCGCCCCCTGGTGGCCAGCAGAGAGAAGTAGGACCATTTTCTCATAGACTTCTATACAACCAGAGAGGAGTCGCCCCCTGGTGGCCAGCAGGGAGAAGTAGGACCATTTTCTCATAGACTTCTATACAACCGGAGACGTCGCCCCCTGCTGGTCGGTACAGAGGTATCGGTAACCTCTGTTTGTGTTGATGTTCTCTTGCATTCAAACCCACTGCTGAAAAATCTGCACCCAGCTGTGAAGGAGCCCCATCCAATCAGCATCTTATTAGAACTTCAAAGCATCTTTGACATAATAAAGAAAAACCCAACAACAGACAAGAGGCTTCAGAGGAAAAGGGGGACAAGTGTCCTGAAGGATTCAGGATTCAGTGATAATGTACACCACCCAGAGAAATTCTTCTAGTTCCTCTTCCCCCGTCTCCAGCTCCAGTACTGTATCTGGGTCACAGTGACAGACAGACAGGCAGACAGACAGGCAGACAGACAGACAGCCTGTCCACTCAGAGCTCCTGTGACACACTTCCTGTGTAGAAAACTAAGGGTTTTTTTTCTCCCTACAGAAATCCATCAAACCGAGTGTTTGAATCCTTCGTAACGCGTCGTTGCAAAACATATTTCACAAAACCTTTGGATGAAAAGAAAAAATCCGGAGAATGATGTCCGGCGACGCAATGACGTAAACCAGCGAGTTCTTGAATAGTTGGTATACGATCACCGGTTGCCACGGCGACGGCTGCCCACACCGGAGTGAACGTTGAAACCGCAGCTGTAAAATAGTGATGAAAGCATTTTGCGAACCCAAAGATGTTTTAAATGTCACAATGCACCTTGTTTGTGCTGTGGTGCATTGTGGGTAAACTCTGCCTCTGTTTTCAAGGTTTTTTACAGTAATACTCCACCCACAAGCTATTATTTGAAACGCTCAATGCTGCAGGTTTTGAAAGATGTAGCTTCATTCTTACGTTTCCAGCCAACAATAGACTTTTTTTTTTTAATTTTCAAGGTTTTTTGAGTCTATAGAAACTTTTCAAAGCACTCCCGCACATGAATTTAGGGGATTTTAGTGACAATAAGTGAAGTGATGAAGAAAAGGAACATTAAAGTTGTTTTTTAAAATCGCTAACTCGCTGCCTTTGTGTCTGGCGCATCACATATAAAGGATGTACTCGTCAGCGTAGACGACAATAATCATTTGAAACAAACGGCTGATGAAATGTTGATGAAAAAGCACCGGTGCTGTGATGTGTGGAAGCCAACGCACGGCTTGCAATCATCACTGGACCACGCAGGGAAGATTGTCACGAATCCAAAAACATTTGAACAGCCACCTGTCGAGCCTACGGGGGCGAGAGATTCGCTGAGATTTTTAAGGGGTGAAGTATTACTTTACATCCTTTTTTTAAAATACTCAGCGGACAAGTGGTCGAGTGGGTTTGCAGAGGAGGGGGGGCGGCACGGTCCCTGTCAACACACCACAGCAAATATTCACTGCTTTTGGAAATATTTCATATTCATGTGGCAGATTTTGACCCAAGGAAAGGGAGAATTTGGGCTTCCAACATTTAACTTCGCCCACATAAACAAGACCATCAGCCAGAAGACTGGCTTCTTCTGAATCTGGCAAAATCAGACGTGACAGACCAGGTCCACCAGGTCCGGCTTCGCTGCCGCCTTAGACCTGCAGTCGTAGATCCGGCAGCAACAGCTCCACCAGTGGTCAGAAGCAGAACTTCACCTCGCTGTATTACTGGGATCGCTGCTGGGAAGTGAGGCACGGGAGACCCGGAACCAGGACCGCCTGGGTCCGACTGTCAGACCAGTTAAATGAGAGGTTTTCTAAAGGGACTCTGGCGTTCTCGGCGACAGTACCTCTTTTGTCCACAGGGACCGCCAAAACCAATAAAAAAAAAGATTGTTCTGCCTTTAAACTTGATGAAAACAGCCCGAGGGACTTTTTACATTTCCACATGACTCCTTGTGGGCGAGAAGTAATATTCTGGTAGTAACTCAAAGTTTGTGTCAGACTCCATTCCTCTCTATATTTTATGTTCCCCCCCGATGTGGCAACACCATGCAGTATTAAAAATGAATTGTGTGTGTGAGTGTGTGTGTGTGTGCAGATAAAAGCCTTTATTTACCATTCAGCAGCATGAGTCAGTAGTTCACTAATAGAGTCATTCATATTCAGCTTATTTATGTGGACTGATTCAATTCTGTTTGTCACGTCCATCCTGTGCATTCACTCCCTTAAACTTTGATCTCCCCGTTCTCCTCGTGCTCCTCGTTCTCCTCGCCCTCTCATCCTCCTGTCTTTTGTTGCAGCGTATCCTCGTGAGTCATCTGAATCACAGATGACGCTCGGCCTGTCTCTCCCTCTCTCTCTCTCTCTCTCTCTCTCTCCCGATGCATTATTGATCAGAGCAATCTAGGCAGACTCAGCCCTGCGAGTGGTCTGAACCACCTCCTCCTGGTCTTTCTGTTAGATAAGACCATTAACTGTGCCAAGAAAGGGGGGGGTAAGAGGTTCTCTGTGTATAGTGTAACACACAATTATCCCTCCACATTACATCCAGGTCTGCTTCAAACATTTGCTAAAGTCCAGAAAATCAATTTCATCGTCCTCGGCTGGAATAAAATGGTTGAAAGCATTTTTTTATTATTATTTCCAGAGACCAGTGAGCAGCACTTTACTGTGATACTGTCAGGACGCCGGTATATTCTATATATATTCTATATATATTCTATATGGGGAGCAATACTTTTACACAATTACCCTTTTTCCTGGCTTTGTAAGCAGCCAACAGCTCTTCACCAGAGAAACAAACATTTGGCAGTCCCGGCTGAGAGAACAGGGAACCTTCGCTGATATCTGGGATGCTCACCAAACCTGTCAGCTGTTGTTTCTAAACTTTTCCTGGTCGCCAGCCATCGTCCACCGCTTCTCATGGTGTCAGCGACGGTTGGTAACCGGCGATCAAACCCTCTCGGATAGTAGTAGAACTACAAAGAACGCAGCTTGAATACACCTCAAACATAATCCATGGGTCATATCGGTGTTCTTCATTAGTGTTTCTAAGCGCCGAAAATAAACATTCCTCGTCTGTCGCAGCTTTTGATGAAAGGCTTCTGCTGGACACGACTCGAGGTGAGACCGTCTGTCATTGTGTGAGACTACGTGGCCAAGAGTGGACGTTTGCTGGGGTCTTTATGATGAACTGCTATTTCACTGATGACATCATTGTTTTAGGACAAACCCAGAAACTGTGTGTTTATGATACATTTGGTTTAGCAAAATAATCTTCACAAATTTACAAAACTTTTTATGATTTTTTTAAAGCATAAATACAAAATTGTGTGTGTGTGTGTGTGCGTGTCTGTGTCTGTGTTTGTGTGTGTGTGTGTGTGTGTGTGTGTGTGTGTGTGTGTGTGTGTGTGTGTGTGTGTGTGTGTGTGTGTGTGTGTGTGTGTGTGTGTTGTTAATCGCTGTAATGCTTCCTCGTTACAAGCTACAGTGGAGGGACTGCAGCCAGTAGGAGGTGGTTGGCTTTGGGAACAATATGATCACACACACACACACACACAAACACACACACACTCCAGTGTGTCCGATTGGATCACTTGTGACCAACTAATGTGTCTTAATGAGAATATGAGAGAGAATAAGACTTCCAGACGTCCAAAAAAAAGCTGGAGCATCGTCGTTTGAGGCTCCGCCGGCCGTATTTGACGCGTCGGGATGAGAAGGTGTTGGATAGTAAACAGAAACGTGGGGACAGAAGGTCAGACACACACACACACACACACACACACACACACACACACACACAGGAAGCAAGAAAAATGACATTTGGCCATAAAGGCTATCTGCAGCTAACGGGTGTGTGATATGAACATAAGGTCAGCGCCCCTCAGTGTTTCTTTTTAGGTCAAACAGATGACGTGTACTTCTACTTTTATTACCTTTTATTACCAACAAAACAACAAATATGTTGCCTTTCTTCACATCTGTGTTTCTTTAATAAACCCAGAACAGAAGGTGAATGAACGGCCGGCAGGTTTCTGTTTTTTTTAGTGATGATGTCCTAAAGCAGACAAAAGCCATCATCTTCTTCAGAGCCTTCCCCCCTCCACATCCAGCCGTCCTCACAATTACACCTCCCCCACCTCCTCCTTTCCTTCTTCATCCCCTTCTCCCTACAGTACAGCGTCTCTTTCATCTTTTCTTTCATCTTCCCCTCAGCCCCGACCTTAATTCTGTTATCGTGTGCTTCGTTTCCACCTCAGACCGTCATCTTCATCGCTCGCTTTATCCCCCTCTCCATCATCCTGCAGGATCATCGCCCACTGTTCCTCTCCTCCCCGGCTCTTTCTTCCATCTCCTCTCTCCATAGGGGGGCTTAAGGCTGCCAGTCTGCCTCGCTCGGGAGTGCACACACACACACACACACACACACACACCTTCCCAGGGTGCATTGGGCATGGCTCAGTCCTGCTGTGGTACCGATCTGCTCACCGAGGTGAGGGGGGCGTCCGTCCGAGTCTCATCACTCTGCCCGCTCGGCTGAGAGACCGACGTCGTGGATATCTGGCAACCCGCTGTTGACCTGGGTTGCCAGTTTGGTTGGGTGTGGTCTTTGTCGTTAAGTGTAAATAGTTTGCTTCTGTACTGTGAGTGGATATATGTGTGCCGTGCAAGAAATATTCAAATCAAATCCGTTGCATTTGATTGGATCGTTAAAAAGTGGGCGGGGTTAAGAGCTAGCACCACACAGAGTTACGGAGAACTGTGATGGATGAATGGATATTATTTTCATAAGTATCATTATTAAAATAGGACACATGTTGTTAAATGGGTGAACAATAAGAGGTGAGGTCACTAGGGTTCATCCTCTTGGGACCATGAATTATGTCTGTGATGGAACTGGATGGAATCCTGTCATTGTTGAGATATTAAAGACTGTCTGAAGCTAAAAACATCCATAATATCTCAGTGGGCTTTATTGCATTATTCTGGAAAAATAGACGGTGGAAAAGTTACCATAAAAGAATATTTTATGTTTTTGAGCAAATTTCCATAATTTAATACCGAATCGAGAATATGAAACTTTTCTATTCTATTCTAATGAAACGCAATGAAAAAGTTTCTGAGAATCAACCTTGTTGAATATTTGAAGAGCAAAGTTGAAATTCAAGCGCTGTGGTTTTTAGCCTCTTGTTTGCATTTTTATTTTCGAATTTGCATCACATTAATCAAAAAGCATAATAAAGAATAATCTTTACTTTTGCCTCCCATGCTGCTCGTATCGGGTCGCAGCACCCGAAGGTGCCAGCGTAGCTGTGAAGGTTCAGGTGTAGGCGTGAGTCTCAGCGCCGACAGCTTTTTGTCTTCACGAGACAAAAACAGTTTCGCTCTAAAAGCTGAACACAAGAATCGACACTGCTCTGTTGAAATCCCCCTCGGCCAATGAAAAGACTTTGCGGAGCCTCTTCAGCGTTTATTCACTAAAGTGCTCCCAATCACACCCTCATTAGGAATGACTGATTGTCTCTTATTTATTGTCTCCACGGCAATAACTCAAATTATCAAGGACTTAAATCGAGCTTAAATTCAATACTTAATTCATCCAATCTTTCACTGCGAACAATACAGAAATCATCCCTTCGTTCCCCGTCTCCCAATCAAAGTCAGCAGTGGGCTTTTTTTCTTTCTTTTCTTCCCCCAGCCTTTTACTTTCATTACCCGTCTTTTTTTGTTCAGGCGCCACTTAGGACGCCACTCACTGATTAGGGGCCTCTCAGTTTCCATAGTGATGCTGAAATGAATTATGGTCATAATTGGGACAAAAGAGAGCAGAAAAGCAAGTACGGCACTCCAGTCCCACTCTGCCCTGTACTTCTAAAACGTTCACTTTAGACCCATCAAGACTCCCGCTGGTCTGTACGAACGTGTACATATATATATATATATATATATATATCATCAACCAACCATCAATCCTTATATGGGCATTGTTTAACATCCAAGTTATGCGGGATACATTCGATTTTCCTTATATGGGCATTGCCTAACATCCAAGTTGGGATAAATTAGAGGAAACATCACTGCATCTTGTCGGAGTGTCCTGGTGGATTGATCTCATCATTTTCCAAACAAAAATTTATTTTCCTATTATTTTGACCGTGTTTGAACTCTCCAGCCTCTCGTCGTTTTTTGTAACAATGATGCAATAAGATGCAATGAAAGTTCTTCTGCTGTGAGCCTTCTAAAACATGCAGTAACTGTACAAGAAATGTTCTTTTTGAGGGATGTTTTTGGACAAAATACCTTAAAGTTCAGCATCTCTGGCAGTTTATGTCAAGATGTTTGCCGGAATAGGCTGTCTGAGGGAAACCGCTTCAAGATGTCACGAAAAAGATTTAGTCAGAAGATAAAAAAAAAATACTCGCCTGGTTTGGTGTTTTTGTTTTTGCAGTAGATGCTTTTCAAATCTGACAGTTGTAAAAGTAATTCAGAGCATATCTATTTTTTAAGGCTAAACACGGCTGAGCCAGCGACTGGCAGCTAACAGTGCTAAACCTGTTAACGGTGCAACAGAAAGTCAAATTGTGATACTTTCGAATCAAACATGACATAGTATTAAATATTAAGAAATATCACACTTTGTAGCATAAAGCTAACATGCTACAATTAGACACGAATGATGCTTTCAATTCAAATATATTAGCTTCAAAGTCGCACAAATCGGTACATTTCAACTATCCCATCACACTGTACGTCTTCTGATATCTGTTGAACCAATCATGACGCACTGATTTCAGTCTTTTAAGCATCAATCAAATAAACTGGCATTTGCTTTTTATATTTAATTATTACTCATAGCTACTTAATGACATTTTAAACTTTTTTTTATTCCTGCTAAATTTGAGAAAAAGCAGAAGACTTGAGTCACTTTGCTGTATTTCTCGTCGCCTCCTTCATCCAAGAATAAGCAAACAGGAAGTTGAGTCATAGGTCGACTACTGCTGGTCGCCCGGGTTACCTTATATGCACACAATTGTCACGGGGATGATGTCATCATCGGTGAATACTTTTATGAGGGATTTGGTGAAAGGTTATGTGACTGATGAGGATCTGGGTTGGGGGGGGGGGGGGGGGGGGTCGGGTGTGACATATGGTGGCGGGGCGACTTCCTCTACTGGTGTGTTTGACCACCAACTCTCCTGCTGAGCAAACTCAGCGTGTGTGTGTGTGTGTGTGTGTGTGTGTGTGTGTGTGTGTGTGTGTGTCCATACACCATGAAAAATGCACCCCCATCTGCAATCCACACTTCTCTGGTAGGGGGCATATAAAGGTCACAGTCACCTCTTTATATAAACACGCGTATGTGTTTTTGTTTGTTTGTCTCCTTCCAACGATGACAGTGACGCTGACAGAGAGCGAATCTGCTGTTTATCTGAGTTTCTGTTTTTTTCGGCACAGTGGAGAGAGAGAGAGGAAACGTGGGGGTGAAAAAAAAAGCCAAAAGAAATCTGGAAGGGAGGGAAATGACGAGGTCAGCAGTAAAAGAAATGATAGAACGAGGACGAGGACAATGACCTGCTGAGTGGAACGAGCTGAGAGAGGAAATATTGAAATATGTAATATAAGACTCTTTCCCTTTTGTTCTTCCCCACATTTCACTGTAGTGTTGTCCCCCCCCCCCCCCATCCCCATGTGGTTAGTATGACACTCTGCAGTCAGCGGTCCAGATGGACGAGCATCACTCATCTCTCTTGTGTGTTTTTGTGCATCTGTTACGGCGCTTCTTCATGTCTAAATGTCTGTATGTTTAAATATCTAAATGTCTATATGTTTAAATGTCTAAATCTTTAAATATCTAAATGTCTAAATGTCTAAATGTTTAAATTTCTAAATGTTTAAATGTCGAAAAGTCTAACTATCTAAATGTCTAAATGTTTAAATTTCTAAATATTTAAATGACTAAATGTTTAAATGTCTATATGTTTAAATATCTATATGTTTAAATGTCTATATGTTTAAATATCTAAATGTTTAAATGTCTAAATGTTTAAATATCTATATGTTTAAATGTCTATATGTTTAAATATCTAAATGTTTAAATATCTATATGTTTAAATATCTATATATTTAAATGTCTATATGTTTAAATGTCTATATATTTAAATATCTATATGTTTAAATGTCTATATATTTAAATATCTGTATGTTTAAATGTCTATATGTTTAAAAATCCATATGTTTAAATGTCTATATGTTTAAATATCTAAATGTTTAAATGTCTATATGTTTAAATGTCTATATGTTTAAATATCTAAATGTTTAAATGTCTAAATGTTTAAATATCTATATGTTTAAATGTCTATATATTTAAATGTCTATATATTTAAATGTCTATATGTTTAAATGTCTATATATTTAAATATCTATATGTTTAAATGTCTATATGTTTAAATGTCTATATGTTTAAATGTCTAAATGTTTAAATGTCTAAATGTTTAAATGTCTATATGCTTAAATGTCTATATGTCTATATGTTTAAATGTCTATATGTTTAAATATCTAAATGTTTAAATGTCTAAATGTTTAAATATCTATATGTTTAAATATCTATATGTTTAAATGTCTATATGTTTAAATGTCTATATGTTTAAATGTCTATATATTTAAATGTCTATATGTTTAAATGTCTATATATTTAAATATCTATATGTTTAAATGTCTATATATTTAAATGTCTATATGTTTAAATGTCTATATGTCTATATGTGTAGGTGTGAACCTTTGTGACAGGTCGGAATCTACACCGATGCATGTGTCGCTAATAATTAATTACATATTTCATCGTCAACAACATGCAACAGATTGCAACAGACACATTATGTGTCCCAGTTACCCAGATGGAATTAATTCATGCATAACATGGTTATAAAAGACAAGACATTACTTTTTAAATGATTCCAACCTCATTGTATTTTTATCATGTATTCACCATTAGTGTTGGACACGGAGGGGAATAAAATATTGTTTTTTCAAGCTGAGTAAGAAAGTAAAGTAAAGAACACTCTGACAAAGGAAGTATGATTTCATTGTGCAGGTTTTAAAAACCACACAACCCTGACTTTGGAACAGTTGCAGTTGTTTCTGTCGTGTTCATCTTTTTTTCCTGGTTATTGATGGTTTTATGTGTCAGGGAGTGAATGTTTGACCCAGTTCACGTTTTTACAGTCGGATGAGCCAACGGTAGAAACAGCAGCTTTATTGAACAGGATGTGGTTCGTTCTGTTTGTGAAGAACACACCGAGTTAGCCTCGGTTCATTCGACCTCTGACCTCCACGGTGAGACTCGGCTTGTTTGCCGGAGGCTGCCGATCTTTGTGTTTCTTGTCTTTATGCAGATATAAATCACAGTCTCAACATCATTACGGAGCGCTGTGTTTCAAAAAATCAATACGTGGAAAATTTAAAAAATCCTGAGTTTTTAACAAGAGAGAGAGAGAGAGAGAGAGAGAGAGAGAGAGAGAGATCACAGAGTGAGAAAATGAAATCTGAAAAGTGAAGGCCGACTCTTTGATTTGCTCTCTCTCTCTCTCTCTCTCTCTCTCTCTCTCTCTCTCTCTCTCTCTCTCTGTCTCTCTGTCTCTCTCACAGTTCAAAGTGAATCCTAAGAACCCTGCTTCACCAGTGTGTCTGTCTGGGTTTGTTTGATCCTTGTCCACACACACACACACACACACACACACACACACACACATACACACACACGCACACACACACACTCACACACACACACACACACACACACACACATACACACACACGCACACACACACACTCACACACACACACACTCACACACACTCACACACACACACACACACACACACACACCACTCAGACGAACACACATCCACTCACAAACTTACAAAGAAACACACACGGTGCATTATTCAGAGAAAACAGTAAACACAGATTTTACATTATTCATAGTGTCATTATGTAAGTCTCTCTCTCTCTCTCTCTCTCTGCTCCACCTATAATGCATGTGGTGTGTTTGTGTGTGTGTGCAGATTCATTAAACAGGAAGTGGGTCTCATAATTAATTTCCTGTCCCGACGTCAGGAAGATGGATGTGGACGATTAGGTTTCACGAATGCAGGAAAGCAGATAGCTCGGGAATTATTTTTTTTTTTTGCTAAATTAAGTAGATAGATCGCCGTGAGGACTTTTTCCATCTGATAAAAAAAGAAAGTTATTTTAGATATAAAACGTGCTTTGTATACGGCGGTGTATCAGGGCCACTGGAAAAAACCGAGCCGAGATTATTCAGAGAAAAAAGTCGCAAATTTGTGAGTTTACGATGCTAACAACCTGGCATTTATGCTAGCTAACGTCCCATGAATGTACGCATTTATTTTTCTGATTAAAACATCACGATGTGTGACAACGCCTCGTTAACGTCCTCAGGGTGATGATGTTGATCATTATTGTCATCTTATGGGTGTTTATTAATCGGGGCGTTTGGGCTAAGATGCTAGCGGTAGCTTTCACTTGTTGTCATAGCAACGGCAAACATCCAGTGTTAACAGAAACAAGCAACTTGTTATGTATATATGTTATATCTATAAAGTGGCTAATTTGCCATGTTTTTTCTCTGAATATCGCCCCCTTCTCATGTTTTTTTGTTGTTTTTTGTATCTGTATCATCAAGTCATGCATGTTTTTTAGTTTTGTCGTACAAATCCTCATGTGCGATGCCGTTATCTGACTCCAGAACTGTGACATGTGACGGATGTGACACCGAGCGCTCACACATCAGAACACATGACTCGGCCGGCGTGCGTCACTTTGCCTAAAACTCTCCACGTGTTTGTGAAGCGAACGTTAAACCTCAGCGAGCTTCGAGTCGCCGGATTTAGACTCCCGTCATGTTTAACCCCGGAGCGCTCCGGCAGCTTAGCCTTCCTGTCCAAATATTACACCAGCCCTCCTCTCAGACATGCAAACAGCCATACAGGCACGAGGACGGCCATCTGTGTGTGTGTGTGTGTGTGTGTGTGTGTGTGTGTGTGTGTGTGTGTGTGTGTGTGTGTGTGTGTGTGTGTGTGTGTGTGTGTGTGTGTGTGTGCACACACTCCAGCTTTATTACTCATATTACACAGTGAATGTGTTGCTTGGTTGATTATGTGTTTGTTTTTATCAATTACATTCAGAAATCATCTGAATAAAGTATTGGATTCTGGTCTTTTGGGCATTATTTGAACACATAATTACTTGTGAAGACTCTGGTGTGTTTGCTCCTCCTCTTGGTCTAACCCAGCTGGCTGTGATTGTAAAAAAATGCCTTATTTTTGTCTGAACCGCGTTCATGCACACTAATATAAATAATAAAGTACATTACATGCCAATATGTTGTACAAATATGTCAAAATGGATATAAATGAGCTGAAAAACCACAACACTGATATATTACAACCTTATAAAAACATCCAGCAGACAAAGGGTGAACTTAGCATGAATCGGTTCGATGGTCGTGTCCTGTGTGTTTATCAGATATTTATTTGATAAAAACTGAAACAACGAGCTGAAAGGTTATAAAACGCCCCATAGAGGTGACATTAGATATTTATTCATTCACTCAAATGGATGAACTACTGCTTGAATGTCGACCCAACGTACACATCTACACCGTCGCTGCCTTCAAGTCTGAACAACCAGCCACTTACTCCCCTCCTCCTCCTCCTCCTCCTCCTCCTCCTCCTCCTCCTCCTCCTGTTATACATGCAGCCATACAGAGCAGTCTGTTGTAGGCAGACATCTTCTCTTTCCTTTTTAGTTCTCTCCATCCACCTCCTTTATAACATGTGCATATGAGCATTCATACTTCGTAACCTTAATCTTCACACCACATTTCCGCTTTCATATCCGCTCTCCCCCTACAGACGTACACAGATCACGTTATGTATCGAGTATTTGTGTGCATATGAATTGATCTTCCACTAAAACACTCCTCCCCCGACAGCTTTTATCCAATAATCACTCAGTAACTGTAAATGGCACGGCAGGGTGTGATTTATAATCTAAAACCAAACCCAGCTTTACCTCGAAGGTCTATCCTGGGACTCGCTGGGCTCTCTTCATTCTGCTCTCAACTCTAAAATGTATAATTCTTCAGGGGAGCTTTCTTCAATCCCCCAGACCCCCCCTTGAGATCTGAGGTCTACCCACCTTAGTCTCTCAAATCCCTGTGGGAATCACTGGGTTAAGCCAGCGTTGCCCGTAGGGAGCCAGCCTCATGTGGTTTTTCTTGGCTGGTCTCGGCCCACACCTCCACCTCTCTGCAGGCCCGTCTGTCTTTCAGAGTCCAGACCGTGTGAGGGCAGCGGGGGGGGATCTGGGATCCACTCAGCATCCCCGAGGAGATTCCCACTCCTGCAGTCGGTAATTGGGGCAAGCCCTCGAGTTGCAACACCAGGGTGATATGGTGCTCTGAGTCCTGAGTTAAGGAGGTGGGGAGGTGAGGGAGACGGGGGAGACGGGGAGACGGGGAGACGGGGGAGGCGGGGAGGTGAGGGAGGCGGGGGAGACGGGGGAGACGGGGGAGGTGAGGGAGACGGGGGAGACGGGGAGACGGGGAGACGGGGGAGACGGGGAGGACATAATCGAGTCTCCTTTACTGGAAGTAAGCCTGAAGAGGAAACAGTAGAATAACGGAGAGGGAGACGGGGATCCGTCCACGATGACAAGAAAAACGGAAGCACCTTCTAGCTCTATATGCTTACGGGTGCCATGGCAACCACAGTGACCTATTGCTTCATTCTGGTTTTCACACGCCCACACAATAAACACAGCTCCACTGTCGTCTTTCAGTTCAATGTGTGTTTTGTGTTTGGAAAAAAAGGATGGAAGTCTATGATGGAGGACCAGGATGGAGGTCCAGGATGGAGGACCAGGATGGAGGACCAGGATGGAAGTCTATGATGGAGGACCAGGATGGAGGTCCAGGATGGAGGTCCAGGATGGAGGACCAGGATGGAGGACCAGGATGGAAGTCTATGATGGAGGACCAGGATGGAGGACCAGGATGGAGGTCCAGGATGGAGGTCCAGGATGGAGGACCAGGATGGAGGACCAGGATGGAGGCAGCAGCGAGGTGGAGACCTGATCTGGATGTGACAGAGCTTGAGAGATGTTCACCAGGGATATGAAGAAGGGAAAAGGGAGGAGACAAAGACATTCTACCTCCTTGAGCTCCTTTGACAGCCGGGTAAAGAGCACTGAAATGAAGGAGGGAGGAGGAGGAGGAGGAGGGAGGAAGGAGGAGGGAGGACTAGACAGGGGGGGAGGAGGAGGAGGAGGAGGAGCAGACAGAAGGAGGGTTCATGATCCATCTTCTAGCACCTGACACCAGATCAATACTCGCTGAACCGCAGCAAAGCGCCCACATCTCTCTGCAGCTCCCTCTCTTTCCTGCTGCCCCCCCCCCCCCGTCCATCTTCACCCCCCCCCGTCCATCTTCTCCCCCTCCCCTCCATCTTCTCCCCCCTCCCCCCCCCCCCCCCCCCCCCCCCCCAGTATCACCTCCATCTCATTGGCTCCTCCAAACAGCCCGACAGCTTCCTCTTATGTGTTTCTGAGGGTTGATATTCCTGTCGACACCGTGTCTCTATTATATATAAATATATTATTAAAGACAGTATTTTATTAACAAGGAGCGTCATGTAAATAAAGTCTTCAGATAACATGTTAAATATGGTTATGTGTGTGTTTTGCATGTATCTGCTGTGCATCATGTTTTAATACGGGTTCGGATCCCAGCTGCAACAATCTGACGGCCATTTACCAAAACGTCTCATTTCCATGAAGAAGGGGAGAAACATGATCTCATTAAGTCCAAATGTGTTGTGAATGTGTCATCTGACATATTATATATAATATATATGTACATATATATATATATATATATATATATATATATATATATAGTGAGTGAATGATTTGGGACAAATCTGCAAAGTGCAAGCCAGCTGTTCTTGTCGACCTCTAATGTGTTTCAGGTCTTTCTCTTTGTAAGTTCATACCTGGGTCAAACGTGATTGGCTGCTCCGTCATGCATCATCTCCATTGTTTCTCTATGATATACAGAGACAATGGAGAGGAGGGGGAGGGGGAGGTGGGGCAACCAGGCCGTGACATCTTATGTCATTTCATAAGGCAGCAGATGCACCATCAAATTCAATTAACAGCTTTAGCCCCATCGGATGACGCCGGCTTAGCCGGCAGCAGAATGACATCACAGTATGGAAGCTTTTTATTTTTATATGGAAATCCCAGTAATGTTTTCAGTCATCTGACTGACACGAGGCTTCCTCTCACATGTTACACGCCGGTGTAATGGACTGATTGATTATGAAACAGATCATTCCATTACTAGTGGTACCCCCCCCCCCCCCCCCCCCCCCGACCAGAAACACAATTACTTTAAACACACGGGACCTGCTAACCTAATGAAAGCTAATCAGTTCATAATCAGTAATCTTGGAAGTCGTATTGAATCTCATTTTAGTTCCATCAACCCGACTGGAATCAATGTGGAGTCTCCGGTTCAGTCAAAGATCTATAGATTATTGGGGTTTTTATAATGTTATCTGTTTATTGGTGACCGTGTCTGTAATTAAATGTAAAAAAATTAAAAAAAACACAGACGAGAGCAGTTAATAGATTTCAACAACAAAAGTCGAGATGCTCTTTTGTTCGTTAGCAGAAGGACTGAGGTTTATTATTATTATTATTATTATTATTATTATTATTATTATTATTATTATTATTTCTGTCAGCAGTCTTTCCTCTATAATCATTGTTATTTTCTTTAAGTGTAAACTGTGGAAACATAACTGGAGAAATGTGAGCTTCAAACTCAAACAATGAAGTTAAACTAATGAATAAATTAGAATACAGATGTTTACGTGTTCTTCTTTGACTCATATATTGATTGTTATATTTCC
>NC_139928.1:21678553-21769956 GCF_963514095.1 Eutrigla gurnardus | reverse complement strand
TCTCTCTCCCTCTCTCTCTCTCTCTCTGGTCTGTCTAGGAAGAGAAACCAAAGGAGGGGAGTGGATGTGGGAGGGAGAAGAAGAAGACTTAAAGTGAAGGTGATGGAAAATGAACAGGAGGAGAGAAAGGTGGAGGTGGAGGTGGAGGTGGCTGACCATCGAGGAAGTAAAACAGTAATAGCGTTTCAAACAGGAGCCTCGGTTCTCTCCCGCCAACCTCGGTGACTTTCCCGGCGGCGAGCTCTTAATGAACGCTACAGTTCAGTCGCAAAGGCAATTTATTCCCGTGATCGTGAAGGGCACGAGAGACTCGCTAGCCAATCCCGAGGCAAAGCCAGGAGGGGGGGGGCGTCCCATTAGAGGTGCACCCATCCGGCGTGCCCTCTTCCCGCCCACCGCGGCGTGGGAACATTAGCTCGCTGTGAACCGGAGCGAGCCGGCTAAAAAAACTTCCTCAATCACTTAAATAAAGTCAGTCGAGTCCCTTCCTCCACGGATCGGTGGGCGATCCCGTTAACCCGCCACATAACGAGCATCTAACAGGACTGAACACCATTAATGAGTCCGAAACTCAATTCTCTGGAGATGGAAGTACCGACCGCAATATTCCACAGAAAAAAACAGGACTTTTCTGAATACAGACTTTATTTTTTCAGTAAAAAAAAAATTAAGCAAACATCTGTTTCGTTTTTTTTCACTAACTTCTAAGAAAAATATATCTCGGCCATCAGCTACCAAAACAATGAGTCCAAAGACTCTAAAATGCAGAGACAGACATAGAGACATAGAGATATCTGCAGAAATGAGCATGCTAACCAGCTAGACCGCCCCACCCTGTAATAGCACTTTGCACCTCTAGGAGGTGATGATGAGTCACTGCAGCTTCTAACCACGTTTTTTACACATTTTGCACCTTTTTTGAACATAAAAAGAGCCGCTGCTCTACTTTCTGTGGATTTAAACTTCGTGTCTCCAATCAGTGAGGTCACAGCAGGTGTTTTGACTTTGGCAGCCAATAAGCCCCCCCCCTGCTGTGACATCACTGATTGGGGGTTGTGATGGTGAAGTTTTCACCCAGCGAGAGCTTCCTGCTGAATGAAGTTCATGTGGAGATCAAGTAAACACTTTCAGGATTAAAAGGCAACGTCTTCTTTAAACGCATCACTTTTTTAGGACGTGTGGTTAAAATAAGAAAAAGCGTGTGATTATCAGCCGAGGCAAGTAGTAGTTCTGCCAGGCCGATGTTGGCATGGTAATCAATCAGACGGGCGTGGAAAATCATTGCTATATGTTATTATTAGAACAAAATGGCCAATTTGTCACTCCATTATGCACACACACACACACACACACACACACACACACACACACACACACTGAGGTAGACTCTTTGAACATGATGTTGTTTGCATAGCAGCAATGAGATCATTCATGAAGGCCTCGGGGTCGCGTCTCCTCTGGAGGAGGGAAACATGGGAGAGAGAGGGAGAGAGACAGAGACAGAGAGAGAGAGAGAGAGAGAGAGAGAGAGAGACAGAGACAGAGAGAGAGAGAGAGAGAGAGAGAGAGAGAGACAGAGACAGAGAGAGGGCTGATGAGGGAGGAGGAAGGACGAATGCGTGTTTGGAGAGTAAAGCGTGAAAATAGATAAGAAGGGGGGGAGGGGAGGTAGATGCCCTGTTGCATTTTTATCAGGTCTGTGTTGGAGTCGCCATGGCGATGGATGCACGGCGTAGACACGCATCACCATGCGAGGACAACTTGTCACCTCATCACTCTGTCTCACCCCTTCTCTCTCCCTCAGAACTCCCACAATGCCGCTGGCCTCGAGGCCTCCAATCACAAGTCAAACGCCTACATATGTGCGTCCCCCCCCCCCCCCCCCCGATCATATAACATGTTTTAGTCCGTGTTGGTTTGGAGCTCATGACACCGGTGTTGGATGTCTCTGCTTTCAGGGGTCAGAGTTCAACGTCCTTAATTAGGATCACTTTTCCATCTATTAAAAGAATCCCTCTAAGTGTTCTTTCTCTTGAAACTGACTGGGTGTGACATGACTGCCCCCTGGTGGTCACATGCAGCAGGTTGCACATCTTAATATTATATTATATTATAAGTATGATTCATGGCAGCTTCGCCCTCATGAACCCTCTGAACTGAACTCCCATCCATGCAGGTAAAACCACAACATCAGTAAGTAACTCTAACTTTTTACTTTTACTCCCTAAATTTGAATAAATATCTGTACTTTCTACTCACATTTTCAAAAGTCAATATTCTGACTCAAAATAATGAGAAACTTTCTCAAATGTTGACTTAGTAGGATTCAGGGTTGGACCACCTTTCCACTAAACCCATCACTCTCCGGCTGGTTATATCAGATCATTTCTCACTGATTTTAGGATTTCTGATGCATCAGCAGCAGACAGTTTTTAAACTCTTCCATCAGCACTAACTGTTTTAACTGCTCAAAATGTGCTGCCCCAGTAGCCGTGCACCAGCGATCAAACAAGGTCTCCTTCTCACGAGCGAATTCCATATATGTCTGGTTTTCGGGCTTCCTCAATTGACGGAACTTCTGGCGATAGGCTTCCGGTACCAGTTCATACGCCTTAAGAACCGAAGCTTTCACTTTGTCAAAATCTTGACAGTCATCCGCCGGAAGTAACGAGTACACTTTCTGCGCTTTACCGGTCAACACACTCTGTAACAACAGGGTCCACTTTCTGGGCCAATTCAGCGTAGAAGCCACCCGTTCAAACAAGACAAAATATTGGTCGACTTCCTTCTCATTAAAGGGAGGAACTAAGCGGATGTTTTTGCTTAGGTCAAAATCTGTGGACTTTTTGGCAGCTTGAGATGCCACACCAAGCTCTAACTCACGCATGCGAAACTCAAGCTTTTTAGTCTCCAGTTCATTATGCAGCTGAAGCTCTTTCTCCTTTAAGGACAGTCGCTGCAGCTCCACCTCCAACTCTTTAAGCCTGACCACATCATCCACAGATTGACCCGACTGCTCAGGATTCTTAGGGGTACTCTCAACATGTGGCAAGAGACCCTGATCAACTAAGACAGCATACACCTCTGCCTTTATATTAAGCTTCCTGGATTGTTTTGTCACAGATACCTCATAATGGTCAGCAATTAATAGCAGGTTATCTTTTGTACATAGATCAAATACTTCAAGCGTAGGAGCTTCAACAAACTCATCTAACACAAACTCCATCATCAAAGATAGCAGAAACTGACTGCACAACCTGCTGCTCACACAGCAACATACTACAACCTCAATGCGAAAACACTGCCTTGTAACAACCACCACAACAAAGGAACCAAACAAACAAGTCCAAGGTTTACTGCCACTAAGCCAAGTATCCACCTTTTGTTTGGACGAGCCCCCAATTTATGTTACGACCCCCTGTAAGAGAGGTCTAACATAAGACAAAACAACAAGTTATGGTTCAAAGGAAGGTGAATTTTATCAACTTAATCATCAAACGAAGCAAACAAACTGATGGGTCGGCCAAAATAAGCATAAGAAGAGCAGACTCCCAGACCAACCCACCAGGGCCGTCGGACCTGGGGTTTACCCTCTACCCTAACCCACCAAAACAACTAATCCTTACTGAAATAAAGCCACGAGAACTGAACTACCGCACCCCTCAGAATAACATAAATCAAAGACATAATACCCCAGCCAGCCTCCCGGCTGACTGACAGCACTGCTGGTCCAGTGGCATGCAGAGAGCAGGTGAGAGAGAGAGACCAGAGCCTAGTGCCCTACCCCCTCTTATTGACTCTTCTCAATCAGCCAATCAGCCAGACTGCTATCACCTGGCTGCCAAGCCAATCACCAGCCATGTTGACACATCCTGGCCAGCAGACAGGGAGCATGTAACACCCCCATTGTTACGTTTCCAGAAATAAAAGCCTGGAGGACGGGGGTCACATGTTGGGAAACTAACAAAATACTGCACAATAACACTAAAACGGGTCAACTAGCAGAAATAAAAACACACACTCACACACCCAGAGAGCCAACTGAAGGTGTTGACCCTCCGGACACACACACACTGATCTGGGATCTGCAGCTCCCTTATATAACCTCTCTGACTGATTGGTTGCAGCTGAAGGAGATCATCACAGGTGCAGCTCCTGATCACCTGAGATCTTCCCAAAGGGATCCACCTGTAGACCAGACAACTTCCTATTTAGTCCAAACCTTCTGCAGTTATGAAAGTATAATTAATTTAAGATCATGATCCCCTTGTTTTATAATTGACTTTTCCAGATTGTTTGATCATATATTCAATATTTAATTAGATATTGAATTAAACTACATTGGGAGAAGTCAGATAAAAAACTGCATACAAGATTAAAACAACTAATAATAATAATGTTCTAATAAGAAACATGTGAGCCTCAAATCTGGTGACATTTTTAACAGGAAGAAAAGATTTAAGATTTTTTTTTAACCACTTAGCCACATCGCTCCAGTCCACGATGTTCTTGTTTCTTCAGCTTTCCATTAAGCAAAATAAAATTAAGTTGTTTATAACAAATAGATAACAGTCTTAATAGAGAGGGAGCTAACATTTAGAGTTATTGGGCCCTCATGAAAATACATTTATGTGCTCTATTATTAACTAGAAAATTCCCCCGCCGGGAAATTTTGAGAGGGAGGCAGTGGGCCGCCGCCCGGGGGTGTGTCTGTAAAAGTTTAAAGTTTAAACGGAGTTTCTAGGTGAAAGTATGCCCGAGCAGACGACGTTTGACTAAAAAAACTACATTTCCCACTACTAAATGTAGTTTTCAGTACCTTCCTGTCCACCAATCAGAGCACATCACTCGTGTCTCCATTTTAAAGTTTCAATGGAGTTTCTAGGTGAAAGTATGCCCGAGCAGACGACGTTTGACTAAAAAAACTACATTTCCCACTACTAAATGTAGTTTTTAGTACATTCCTGTCCACCAATCAGAGCACACCACTCGTGTCTCCATTTTAAAGTTTAAATGGAGTTTCTAGGTGAAAGTATGGACGAGAAGAAGACGTTTGACTAAAAAAACTACATTTCCCACTACTAAATGTAGTTCTTAGTACATTCCTGTCCACCAATCAGAGCACACCACTCGTGTCTCCATTTTAAAGTTTAAATGGAGTTTCTAGGTGAAAATATGCCCTGAACTCAGCTGTCACTCAAGTACTACCGAGTACTAGCGAGTACTACCGAGTACTACCAAGTACTACCGAGTACTACTGAGTCTCAAGTACTGAGAACTACTAGGTACAATGTATTGTCAAACAGTTGAGTGCTTTGCACTCAACTGTTTCCCAGTACATGTCACTGAACTCAGCTGTCACTCAAGTACTACCGAGTACTACCAAGTACCACCGAGTACTACTGAGACTCAAGTACTGAGAACTAGTAGGTACTATGTACTTGCAAACAGTTGAGTGCTTCCCAGTACATGTCACTGAACTCAGCTGCCACTCAAGTACTACCGAGTACTACCGAGTACTTCCGAGTACTACTGAGTCTCAAGTACTGAGAACTACTAGGTACAATGTATTGTCAAACAGTTGAGTGCTTCGCACTCAACTGTTTCCCAGTACATGTCACTGAACTCAGCTGTCACTCAAGTACTACCGAGTACTACCAAGTACTACCGAGTACTACTGAGTCTCAAGTACTGAGAACTACTAGGTACAATGTATTGTCAAACAGTTGAGTGCTTCGCACTCAACTGTTTCCCAGTACATGTCACTGAACTCAGCTGTCACTCAAGTACTACCGAGTACTACCGAGTACTACTGAGACTCAAGTACTGAGAACTACTAGGTACAATGTATTGTAAAACAGTTGAGTGCTTCGCACTCAACTGTTAGCCAATACATGTCACTGAACTCAGCTGTCACTCAAGTACTACCGAGCACTACCGAGTACTACCGAGTACTAGCGAGTACTACTGAGACTCAAGTACTGAGAACTACTAGGTACAGGTCACTGAACTCAGCTGTCACTCAAGTACTACCGAGTACTCCATTTTAAAGTTTAAATGGAGTTTCTAGGTGAAAGTATGGCTGAGCTGAAGAGGTTTGCCTAAAAAAACTACATATCCCACTACTAATGTAGTTTTAGTACATTCCTGTCCTCCAATCAGAGCACACCTGCTGTCAGTTATAAAGATCAGTGCCACACAGTGCTGTCACCATGGCAACGGCCCTTGCTGCGTGTGTATGACTGCTTTGGAGCGTCTCTCTGCTTCTCTCTATCGCTCAATTCCCCCTCTGCGCATGGGTCCGAACAAAAGCATGCCACGCTCACACCGAAACTCCTATCGCCAAAATGTTCGCACCGTTAGCGCCACAAGACTCGGCTGAAGACACTGATGACTTTTATTTTTTCCTAGTGTCAGAAATGTGGACGCTAGGGCGAGTTAGAAATGCTGTTCAGATCAGGTTTCTTTGAAAATCTGCTTCTAAATTAACATTAGAGCGGATGACGAGAAAACCTGACTTGGCCGCGCTTAGAGGTTGCTAGTTCAAATTCTGTAAATCGCACAGACTTTTTGAGCACATTGTGAGAGACATGACAAGTTTGTCTACAAAATTGGAAAATATCACGTCTGTAGAGTGAAGACTGTGGCCGGGAGGAGTTTGGAAAGAAAAATCTACTGAGAAGCCCCCACACTCTAACTGATGATGTCACGCACTCTAGCCCAGAAGGTTCCGCGCAATACACACCCATTGAAATCTCACGATTTCTCCCAAAACGATCATGGTCATTGAACAGTGATTGATCAAAAACTATATGAGCTATTGAAACGCGGATTGGCACACCAGCACACAAGACTTGTGTCTACGTTTTAGAGTTTAAATGGAGTTTCTAGGTGAAAGTATGACTGAGCAGCAGGCGTTTGAAAAGCTACAATTTCTGCTTTTTTTTTTCGCTCATTTTTTACTAATCCCATTCATTTCAATGGGGAAATTTCGGTGGTTTTTCGCGACTTACGTCGCGAAAAATTAATATTCTGGACATTTTTGAAGTAGCACACCGATCGCGATCAAGGCGCACGTTTTGATGTTACATTCGCGTAGGTGCTCGTTTTTGTTTGGCAGTTTTAGGGAATCAAAAAAAGCCGTAGGAAGAATAATAATAAGAAAAAAACGCGCAGGATAACAATAGGTGGCTGTGCTTCGCACAGCCACCTACTGTTTGTCTCTGCAAACAGTAGGTGGCTGTGCTTAGCACTGCCTCCCTAATAATGACTGGGATGATGTCTCTGGAGTGTCATCATTTGGCCAGTAGGGGGAGCTGGTGAGACACTTGTGGTGAAGAGGTCACTAAGGCCAAGTAATCAGTGTAGTCCAGAGCTGTGCTGTGTAAACATCGTTTTCCAGACCAGACATCCTGATGATCCGCTGCTGCTATAATTAACGTTTTTCTGTTATTTCTGGATTTCTGCCCTCTGGTGGTGTTAAAGTGTTTGTTCTCCCGAAGGTGCTGTAAAAACGTGTCAATGAAACTCTTCCAGCGTGTGGGCAAATATCAAAATAGTTCATTTTATTTATGCTGTATTAAAGTTATAAACACATCCGGCAGTGGTTTTACACATGACCATACAGACATGGGAAGCCATCATCCATCTCAGTGATAATCTCCCAGAAGCTCATTACAGTACAGCGATAATCCTTCCCCCCCCCCACGGCCTGCTGGTCGCACAAACAAGTAAAACTGTCAAAACAATCGGTGGTTTTTTAACAAACCTAAGCTGACCAAACCGCGGCGGTTTGAACGTCACGTAATTACAATTTATCAACATGATGATCAGTTAAAAATGTCAGGTTTTTACATCTCATTTGAACTTCACGTTCAAGACAGTTAAATCATTTCATCGTTACGAGTTCATCCTTCATATTAACTTCTTCTACGCAGCGACTTCACCCGCCGGGAGACCACGTGGACAAACGCTGATTCTTCAACCATCACATTGATGGGAGTTTTAGAAACATAAAAAAACAAAAAAAAGACTCGTCACATTACTTTCAAGGCCATCTTCATAATCTGATCTCAGGACAGCAGATCCTATCATTTAAAACAAAAAACCCACACTTACTTTCTGGCAACGACAACTTCATCTCCTTCATCCCATTCTGTCCTCACCCTTCCCACAGAACTTGGTTGTGGTCTAGAGATTCAGGACTCCCTACCCACAATGCCGTGGTCCTGCTGAGAAACCGTCTTCACCTACTTGTATGTTTGTTTCCACTCCGTCTCCTGAAAACTATGTTTCCATACAAATAAACTGCAGTTTCCAGGGGAGTTTGTTTTCTCCTGGATCCAATAATCTCAGTTGTTAAACAAAACATTAAAATGACTCTTAAGTCCTCTATAGAGGACTATCTAGAGGACTAGATAGAGGACTACGTAGAGGACTATATAGTAGGTCTCCAGCTTTAATGTGTCAGACCCTCAGAGACAGTGATCCGGTGTTTGTTGGTCCTGGATCAGGTCTACTGTAACCTGGAAACTCTTCTTCTGCATTTAATTCTCTGTGTATAATCTGCTTGTTGTTATAAATCTGAATACTGCCACCTATTGGTCATAAACTCTCCACGGAAATATCCTGGTAAAACCAACGTTAAATAAAAAGTCATTCATCTTTTTAATGTCAACCATCATGGCTGTGACTTCATGGCAAATCTCTGCTTCTGGTTAGTTTATGGGCTTTTCAAACACTCAACGTGAGACGATGAGATCCTCCAGTGTATCATCACCCAAACACTGAAACTATTCCCTCCTGCTACCAAACTCCCACTTATAGCCCAACGTTATGTTAAAGTCTACATTTGGCCAATAAATAAAAACACATATGGGCGCAGAAAGCAAGGCACGTTGCCGAAACGATGTTTTACACGGTGGAATCGTCTTGTCCCAAAGCTTTGAACTCTTTGTGAAATGTGTGTTTGTGGCTGTTGAACTTGCTGATCCTGAATGAGCACCCTTTTTTAAAAAACAACATTAAAAAAAAACAGGCTGGGGTCAACGGCGGATCTCCCAGCACAATTACTTCCTTCATGAAAACCACTGCGTCGCTGATACTCTTTGGTCTGAGAGGGGCGTTCCTCTTCAACACCATTCACATTGTCCAGTCTCCGATGGGTCTCTCAGCTCCAGCTGACGTCATACAGCCGCCAGCCCTCCGGCGGAGCCAAGAACACCCTCCGACCCCGGTACAGGAAGTTGACCACGCCCCTGTAACCCGTACGAGGAACTCCAGATTTCAAGTCGTCCATCACGCCCAGATTTCGAGCAAAGACTTTAAAACTGTCCCGGCTCGAGTACTGAACCCTGTACGGTCCGGGGCCTCTCAAGTTGCCCCCTTGCTGCAGGTCCTCAATCTTCACCAGCGGGGCGCCGTAAATCTCTTTTATAAACGTCTCGTCGTACTTCTCTTTCAGCAAATAAGACAAATCCTGTTTAGTAAAAGGCACAAATTCAGTGTTAAGCTTAATGTAGCGGAGATACTGGTCAAAGAACTGACCTAAACTGACGCCTTTACGGCCGAAGGTGATAGTTCGGGAGATTTCGGGCCGGATGCAGGAGCGGTCCTTGCGCTGCTCCGGCTGACGCATCCAGTCGTCCCAGAAGGCCGAGGGCCACTTGGGTTCGAGTTCGTCCCACATTTCCTTCAGCAGCATCCAGCCCAGACCGGGGAAGAAGTCTGTTCTGAAGAGGAGCTCGGCTTTGGACGGGTCCACCAAGGCGTCCCGGCCGTTATCGTTCCACGCCGAAACGCACCACAGGCTGGGGTCGGCTCGCAGGATCGGGTATAGGGCTCGGAAATACTCAAAGAAGTCCGGGGCCACCTTAAAACACACAGATGCACAGGTAATGAGCTGCTGCTTCAGAGATACAGGAACCTGTACAACAGCAAAAACACGTCTTTAAAAACCTTTAAAGAGTAAATAAAACACCACTATTTAGTGGTTTTGTTGTGCATTTGAATTCTACATATTGTGTTATAAATGTACAGATTGACTGCCCTCTACTGGTACAAACCCGCATATTGACATTAAATTTTGCTACTAGCTGATCTGGAGTCAGGTACATGTCAATCACAAGGTAGCCCCGCCCCTAAATCATACCCTGCCCCTAAAGCATACCCTCGTTTATAATCTATTTGACTCTAAATGGGATCATACTTTATTAAATGAACATCATGCTGTATTGAAGAAGACTTGAAACTAGAGATTAAAACCATAAACTCATGTTTACTAAGACAATAAAAAAGACTTGTTTTTGAGGAGTCGCCCCCTGATGGCCAGTAGAGAGAATGCAAGTCAATGCACTGAATGTCTACTGGTTATCACAGAGTCTGAATAAGCTGCTGGGGCTTGTTCCTCCAGGGACCAGCTCCAGTCATCATTAACCCACATTGGAATGGAAGCAGCCACATGTAATTACACTCTGACTATGGAAAGCCAACCAAACCTCTTCAAAACCTGCCAGACCTACCGGGGAGTACGTAATTACAGGAACTGTTAAACCCATGTCTTTTACTGCGTTGGCTCAATTCTGCCGGAGATCCCAAAGTTAACAAATAGGGTTCTGTGTGGATATTATGTGCACAAGTACGCTGGTGATAGCAGCGATATTTCCATTTGGTGCAGTCCATGAAAGCACGAGGTCTAGTTGGATTATTTTATTCAATGTAAAAGATCTTACAGCTGCGATGCATAACGGAATAAACTGATGAACACATATCGTCAGTATGTTTATAAATTAAAGGAATAGCTCAACATTTTGGGAAATACTGGTATGTGCTTGCTTTCTGATACTTGGGTGAAGAAATATGGATTAGGATTCAAAAGTTAAATTTAAGTCCAGAGTTTTGGCATCACTTACCACGCTTTTGTAAAGTCTCACAACAAAATGAGAATTTCTTGACTTGACTATCTTTTAAATTGACGAACATCAAAAGAGTCATTCATGCCAATAAGGTCCCATGATGGTCCAACGGAAGGGATGGGACTAAAACATCCAATCAAACAACAGAAAGCAAGCAATCCATGTGTGCCGAGGTCACTCACCTCCAGGTCGTCCTCCACGATGACCACGGTGGACTGGGAGAACGTGTTGAACACCTGGTTCAGGGCCCAGTGGTAATGTCGGGATATCTTGTAGTAGCCCTGGAACTTCCTGTGCTCCGGTCGGACTCTGATGTCCCCCAAGTCCGGCTGACGTATGTGCGTCACTTGATCGCCATATGAGCCGATCACGCGGGCCGTCTCGGCGTGGCCGCAGTCCTGGCTGACGATGATGGGATGTAGTTCTGGAGAGGGGCGGTACTGGATCAGCCTGTCCAGGCTCCGTTTCACCGTCACTCTGTCGCAGGCGATGACGAGAACGGGAATGACGACTTCTGGGCGGGAAACGGAAGTGGTCGGTTCATTGACCTTGCCGGTCTCTTCCTTGATGACGACGGTCTGACGCTGGTCAGGTTTAGACTCTGGAGGTTCTGTATGAACAGGCTTCTGGGTAATTTTCCCTCCAGTTTGGTCGTCAGCCTCCACCTTCAACGTCTGTTGGACAACCTCTTGTTTGACAACCTCTTGTTTAACTTCTTTCTCGTCCTCCGTTTCTCTTTTCCCGACGTCCTTCTGCCGAGCCCACACGGCTCTGTGACTTTCAATCTGCTTCAGGAGCTTTTTCTGGGTCTCAAGCTGAACTTCCACCTCCTCCGCCAGCCGGATGACCTCCCCGGCCAGGTTGACCCGGCCCGCTCGCCCGGCCCACTCCTCCTTTCCGCCTGGTTCGGCTCCACCGCCTTCTCCGAGGCGGCCGATGGGAGGACGACCCCAAAGGTACAGTAGAAGCAAAGCATTCCAGGCGACAAACAGGAAAGCACCACATAGTATAAGAGAACCTTTCTTGCGAACCATGGCCCAATGACGGGAGGGAAGGGATGGGGTCGTGGAAAAGGTTGCAGGTTGGGAACAAGTGATGGAACCGGAGTGAGAATCCTACAGTCTGAGGTGGCGATCTCAGATGGGCAGGAAGACGATATCCAATCACATTATCATGTTTTTAAATTCAATAGTCATCCTGTCGTTTTGGACAGAAGCGTGTTAGGGGAAGAACTGTCCAGTTTAAAATTAATTTGTTTGGAAGGCATGATTTCCATTAAAATCCCATTGCGGATCAGAGACTCAAAGTCAAGCAAGGGGAGGTCGAAAAAGTGCAGATGGAAGTTGTTGTTTTCAAGGGAGGGGGGGGAGTAGGGTCACTGTGGGTTGAGGGAATGTGGCTTCTTGGATATTACCCTTCAGCATTCACCCTGAAAGGAGAGCAGCAGAACAAACGATCAGCAGAATGAAAGCAGCACATTTTGAACTTTAAACAAAAGGCATCTTTAGGTGATTCATGGGCTCGTGTCAGACTCATCAGTCCGAAACCATAGCATGAAACCACAGCAGGGCTACAGGAAGGAAAACGTGTGCTTCCTCCACAACAGTGTTGCCCTGGCAACAGGCTGCAGGTTGTCGTGTCATTTGCACCAAAATTCATTCACAATGACTTCCTAAATGGACAGATTGAAGTTTAACTGACTTGGTGTTAAGACTTTAATTTTGTTTGGATGTTTCAGCTCTTTCCTGCTAACGGTGCCGTCGGGTTTGAGCAGATTCAACATGATTTTTCCCACTGAAGACACCAAATGTACTTTATCAGTACAGCATTGTTATTCCTCTTCAGAAAAAAACATACAAATGTGTTTTTTGGAGGCTTCCTCCCCTGAACAAACACTTTATCTGACATGTTCAGAGGGGCCAACAGGATGTCCTGCTCATCCGCCCACAACGTACAGTCTCTTACTCAGCAATGTGTGGACAAAGATGTCAAACGTCCAAAGGAGTCACGTGCTGATCATGAGGATTCTCGTCAAAAGGGGAATACCATTTTTTGATTGGCTTGTTTGTTTTTACCCCCTTAGAACAATCCAAGAGATTGTTAGTGATCATGATTGATGGTATCTTTTCCTGCCTGTCAAGTACTTGGAAAAGAGGACTCAGGGCAGTGACGGAAAATACGTTTTTTAATGCAAAATGCACAATCCAGATGACCAAATTAGGTTCTGAGAGATGCAGCTAATGACTCTTTGAACTTAAGCCTCGACCTTCCACCCTTTTGTTATAAGTCGTAGACCAGCACCAGAAACGGCATCTGGAACACCGAAACACAACAACCGTCACATGAATTATATCATTACTATAAAACAACCTGCAAACCAATGGTGGAATTTAAAAGGTATTTAGTATAAAAGGGTATTTAGTGCTGAAACTATTTCTCATACATCAGTAGGACTCGATTTGTTTGTGGCGTTTTTGTTGCTAGTTTATGCATTTGCTGTTTTTTCACAGTGCATGTTTGGACTGAGGATGAAGGTAATAAAGGAAACAGACGTGATTATCTGGACCACCACCGACACCATGTGCCGTTAATACGTTTTTATTTTTACATTTTCATCTTCCAGCTTGACTTATGTGTTGATATTAAGCGTCTGTCTTTTGGTTTCTTCTAGCTTCTTTGGTAAATTATTTCGGTGCAATGCATCGTTTAAAACGGTGCATTTTTAAACAGTGGAAACAACAGTTTAAAAACCTCACACTATTGCGGTTGGAATTATGCATTTAATAGGCTCCATGTGAGGGGACTGTTTGTCTATGTTCACCAATTACTGTTAATGATTCTTCATTATCATTAATGTTTTACCAAGTAGTCACAGGGAAACAGATTTATATAAATTAACATGCAAATGTTAATGATTTCTCTATAAAACAAGCGCCATGGAAAATATGCTGGTTGGAGTTTCTCCTCTCGGCCACTGCACTCTCCCCTCATTGGGGAAAACTCATAAAGGAGATAAGATAACGGGAGCATTGTCTTTTGGAAGGAAGGACGGTTACTCTTTATGGACCTTCAGCCTGAACTTCCTGTCCTGATGTTCCAAAAGAAAACATCTGCAACCAGTGTTTGTAATGGCCGACTGGCTGGTTAGGAATCGCAGCACTAGAGGAAAGTGTGAATGTAATCTAGCGAAACCCTCCATTTTGTGTCTGACCTCAGATTTGACTGTACAAAGTCCAACTTCCCATGAACAAACAGGCTCCGGTACAGATGTTGAAATGCTGACACAGAACTGTCCAAACACTCAACAGTGCGTATGTGACACTTATGGTTTGTTTGACTGTTGGACGCCGATGCACTGAGTGACTGAAGGTCACTGAAGGACAGCTTAAAAAAAAAAAAAAGAAGCCTAAACCAATTACTGCCGATAAATATAGGCGTGCAGTAATCTTGTAAGGATGGATGTTTGACCAGAAGGAACAGACGCTCTGATTAGTAATGAATCTTTGGCTGTGCAAGGTGTTCACACGTCAGACCTGTCTATCCCCATATCGCCTTACAGGGAACCCTCCCTCCTCGGTCCCACCTACTGACACACATAAGAGACCTGAGAGCACTTTAAAGAGCCATTTAACGAGTGACCAATGTGTTTAGGTTGACAAGAAAATGTCATTCATGTTTTATCTCTATGATAGAAAGCTAGACAGCTTCCTAATGTATCACAATATCAAAAAAATGTGTTTCTGGTCAAGACATCACCTTTTTTTTAAATAAATTAACCTGATTACACAACAAAAACATTAACTTGTTTCGCAATGGTCACTTCAGTGAAGCAATTTCATTTCTAAAAATCCATGAAATCAGGCATTTTTATCCGCAACAACAACAAAAAACACAAAACCCTGGAGGGGAGAGTCATGAGTGTACATATTTTTAACTTCTCTTTTTCAAAGAATCAAATTAGTCAGATGATCATCTTGAAAGTAAAACACACACAAAGCAGCACATACAGACACAGTAACAGTAAAGAAACAGTGCAACATATAGAAAAGTTAAAATACGAGGAGAAACCAGTCAGGATACTAAATCAGAAACTCATGAAGCACCAAACAAGGAGGTGAACTGAGAAATAAAGAGTGTTTAACTACCTGAACTGGGATCAGCCTTTAAGATCATCCTGTGTCTCCCCTTTTCAACTGGTAGTAAACTAAGCTTTGCAGACTGTGGACACACTGGACAGGGGAGGGAGGATGGGCAGAGGGAGGGAACTGTTGCTCTTCCAACAAAACTGTACCAGCTGAACCTGTATACTCTTTAAAAAAAACTAAAAACCCCTCCTCCCTCCGTCACACAACGTGGAGTGGACTGGTAGGATCACTGGGGGAGGCAGCAGACATCTAATAGAGGTGCACCAATCCTTGCTAATTGTTCACATGAGGCCTCTTTTACATTGTTTTTTTTTTTTTTTTTTAAATCAAAACTGATTCAAGTGCAAAACAGTGCAGCTGCAGAGTCAAGATGACAGCTGTTAGCATCAGAAGCTATCAAGTTAGCTGACATCAACAAAGTCAAAACATTGTCAAAATGCAGCAAAGGGGTGGGGGGAAATATCTGGTGTCTTGTCATCCTACAGTGGTTTCTCTAGAAGAAGAAAAAAAGAGCTTCTTAAAGCACGCGAATGCTAACATGCTAGCTGGCTAACGCCGACAAAAACAGCTGTAAATGTTGTTTTTCTTCCCCGTATTTATGAGCCGGATTGAAATGAAAGTCTCACTCACCTCTCTTCTCCACATGCTGCCCTCGGAGGAGAGCTGGGGGCCACGACTCGTCTCGCACCGCGGAGAGGAAATGAAAGCTCACATCCGAGCTGCTGCAGCGCCGACCGGCTAGCTAGCTAGCTCGCTAGCTAACGGCTGCTAGCCGAGCGACTCTTATATATGTTCATCGCTGTCACATTCACAGGACATCTCTGCGTTGCTTACACCTCCACCTCCGGTTCCCATTACTCTCCCCCCCACCACCACCCCGGTGTTGCTCTTTTTCCCGTATATATATCCAACACCGGTACCCGTTAGCCGCTAATGCTAGCAGGCTACCGTGTCTGGCTGCTCTGGGATCAGATGTTACACCGTTGCCACCGGCGGCTGCTGTGTCCACAGTGACATGTTTGTCCTCCGCCTGGGTTTCAGGTTGTAGTTGGTAGTATGCTCTCCGCTGGGTCTCCAACACACAGGCAGCCTCTTCTGATGTGTGATGATGACGGCATTTTCATCGGACTACACAAAACCACACTTCCGGATTAACGAGAACGATTTCGACCAGTTTCTAACCGTGTTTCTATCTTTAAATCATAGGGAAGACAAACACGCCACATTATTATTCATCTTCAGCCTCACTTCCCATACTGTAGCTTAGCTTAATAGTTTTTTTCTTTATTTTAAGAACTTTTATTTTGAAAAACGCCAGGCGGTTCCGTGTCTGAAAAGTGTAGCCCACGGCTGAAGCGCCTTTTTCTCTACTGGCCACCAGGGGGAGACTCCTCTGGTTGCAAAAAAAAAAAAGACAGATTGCATGGAAGAATATGACCCTAACCTACTTCTCTGGGTTTATTATTTCACTAAACATTATAAACTTTATTAATTTATGGTCTCAATTGTGAGGTAACACAATGACATTTACCTGCCACCTCAAATAATTTCTCTCTTTAATTCAAGTAATGTACAGATTTCCAGCTCACACAACATTAAACATAACACAGTTATTGCAACACTCATTGGCTGTCGTGATTATGTTGTTTGAGTCTCTTGCAGGACCTTCAGCTGGTCCTCTATAGTCTTCAAATCCTGCTGCAGGGCCGAGATCTGAACACAAGGAGGGTTATATAAGTATCACATGACATATCTAGCACTGTATTCACTGTGAATAGCAAGCCACACATCGGCTGGTTTACTACAGCGTTGGGTGTTCACCTTGGTGTCCATCTGCTGCCTGACGTGAGCGGGGACCTTGGTCAGGTGGTCTGGAGTCTGGACTCTGTGGAGCATCTTCTCCAGCTTTGGAACCAGCTTGTCTCTGCGCTGGCAGAGCTGCACGATCTGTTTGTCCACATTCATCCCGCTCTGAAATATCAGATCATACTGTACGTTAGACATCATCGCCACGGCAACAGTCTCACAGCGGTTCATGAAGCAGCCACAAAAACATTTATCGTTTTCTTGCTGAGCAACATGAATATACGTCATTATTTTATATTTCAATGATATAATATAAATAAGACCAGTAAATCCTTACTATTAGAAGCCAGAATGAGACATTTAAACTGATTTTTGCTGAATAAATATCCTAAAAGTATTCATGGATGAACAAAATTGGAGGCAATTCATCCATTCTCCATTAATTAGTTAAGAGGGATGAAGGTGGATATATGTGTATACCTGGATGTGGAGGTGTAGCTGACACGTGTGGTCCACCACACCAGCGATGCTTCCTTCAGGTGGAGGAGTGGAGTGGACGGACAGGACGTCGTCTTCTCTCTGAGGACAGTAGATGTGGAGGCTGGAGATCCGGCTCAGAGTCCCGACAGCTGGGCCAAAGTGAAGGAGGACCTGGGCCTGGCTGGGCGAGCACACCGCCCACACTGAAACACACAACCATGCATTAATCTATCAATAGGGCTCTAAAATGCATGAAATCAAATATGCTTTGAGCATCCATTGGCGCTGGTGAGAGACTCACTGGCCGGTTTTTCTTTGGTCATGCCACACTGGGCTCGCAGTGACCGGGCCACTCGGATCACTTCCTGGACCAGCAGGAAATCGGTTTCCTCTTCGGGGAAATGCCAGTGTGACTGGAAGGTTCCAAAAAAAAAACATGTCAGCTAAAACACGTGGAAAGTTAAAACATCCAAGTCCACGAATAACCGAGCAGTATTCAGTGCAAAGATCAATGATATTGGAGATGTTCTGCTTGTAGAGGACCAGTTCTAACCCAGTTCCTACCAGCTGAGAGGAGCAGGGATACGGCTGTAAGCACAGAGTGACGGGGCCTCCAGATCCAGATCCAGACCTGAACGGCTGGAGTCTCTGCCACAGCTCCTCGGTGATGAAGGGCATGAAGGGGGAGAGCAGGGCCAGACATGTGGACACACAGTGGAAGAGGACGCTGCTGACCACCTGTCTGGATCTGACGCTGTCCTCGGTGTCGGTCTGGACCGCTGACTGCAGCACAGGCTTTACATACTCCTACAGCACACACACACACACACACACACACACACACACACACACACACACACACACACACACACACACACACACAGGTTACACACTAGCATTGGTGTCATCCTGAAAGTGACGCCTTGGTGGCAACCTGTCAATCAGCAGGTAAGCCCCGCCCCCTAAAGCATCCCCTGCTTCCTGGTCTGGTGGACTCTAAATGGACCATAATGTACTAAATGAACATCATGCTGGATTGAAGAAGACTTGAAACTAGAGATTGAGACCATAAACTCATGTTTACTATGTTTACTGAGATAATACATCAAGAGAGAAGTAGGACCATTTTCTCATAGACTTCTATACAACCAGAGAGGAGTCGCCCCCTGGTGGCCAGCAGAGAGAAGTAGGACCATTTTCTCATAGACTTCTATACAACCAGAGAGGAGTCGCCCCCTGGTGGCCAGCAGAGAGAAGTAGGACCATTTTCTCATAGACTTCTATACAACCAGAGAGCAGTCGCCCCCTGGTGGCCAGCAGAGAGAAGTAGGACCATTTTCTCATAGACTTCTATACAACCAGAGAGGAGTCGCCCCCTGGTGGCCAGCAGAGAGAAGTAGGACCATTTTCTCATAGACTTCTATACAACCAGAGAGCAGTCGCCCCCTGGTGGCCAGCAGGGAGAATGGAACTTTTAAGGCACTTCAGATTCATTTTTCAGACTCTATAACTATATCTATGACTCTATAATCACCTGTTCTTACATAGTGACCATCACACTGATATGAATATCCTGTAGTCTGGACCGTTAGACTCACCATGTAGACGTCACACAGGCTGTGGACCCAGAAGGAGTAGAGGCAGGACGTGACCGTGTGCAGCTCGTAGGCTTCAAAGGCCTCCTCACACTCCACCACTGTGCTGTAGAGTCTGGAGCAGATCCAGCGGTCCATGCTGCTCAGGTCCGTCGTCTGGAAATAAGAAGAAAGGCAAAAAACACTTCAATTTTCACATTTAAGCCAATACTACCACCCACTCATCCATTAATCATTAACATCTTATTATTACTAGTTTCTTTGCTGTACCTCGTCCAGTGCTCTCACTGGTGTCGAGTGGTCACCCAGCACTCCCAGTGTGAATCTCAGCGTCTGCCACATCTTATTGCAGAAGTGTCTGCAGCTCAACACCTGAGAGATGGACAGACTGATGTCTTCTCCTGATGAAAGACGCACAAACACACAGGTCAACAGACTTTACAGTGAAAGGTTTAGCTCCGCCGGTAGACGCGGTCGAGGTTTCTAGCATCATTTCACTGGTTGCTCTGCGCGTTCATCCGGTTATTTAGTCCACAGACTTTTCTTTACAAACCCGGTTTTTCATTTAACAAAAATAACCTTAATGAGTTCAGAAAGGTTTATGTTTAAATGTTGGAGGAGTAGCAGCTGAAAACCATTAAGTTGTGTTGGTGATGGATTCAGGTCCAAATCTTCACCAGTTCTACATATGGTGTTCTAAATATAACCTGTACATCAGCCCCTCCCTCTCTTAGCCCCCCCCGTCACTCACCCTGCATCTTGTGAGAGCAGAGGGCGAGTCTCAGTGCATCAGTGCCACACTGGGGGATCCCTTTGGGGAAGTCCTTCCTCTGTGGGGAAGCAATGGAGGTGACGGATGAGAGAGAGCGTAATGAGTTCAGTCAGCCAGAAAATAAGGAGACAGGAGAGAAAAGGGGGGGGGGGGGGCTGACCTGCGCTGCCATGGCAACCAGTCGCTCCTTTGGGTCCAGGTTTCCCTCCTTCACTTTCTCTTGAATCCTCTAGGAGTGAGCAACAGCAAGTCGTTAGAGGGCTTACGGTACAAACACTTTTATTCTTCTCTCATCCCAGAGAACATGGAACGTAACATTTATTTTCCTATTAACTAAAAATGTAAGCGATGTGCAGTAATCTTATGTCCCCTAAGCTTCATATTTTCAATCAGATAACAGTTTTATATGGAATTTATGTGTAAAATGTGGAGTGGTACTGCAGCAGCGTTGTAATTCATTTAGATGAAGATCTGTGAGAAGTAGAACGCATAGAAAGCTCTGTGTTGTATCATCATAATTAACCTTTTCAGTCCGATAAGAGAGGTCAGAGGGCGAGGATGCTCTTTTTGTTGCACTCGCATGCATGAAGCTTTTTAGTTTTTCTTTATTTATGCAAGAAATTACTGCAGTTTTGTTTTCCCTCCTTCAAAAAACAGGAACGAGCCGTGGTGTGTGTGTGTGTGTGTGTGTGTGTGTGTGTGTGTGTGTGTGTGTGTTGGTGTGTGTGTGTGTGTGTGTGTGTGTGTGCGTGTGTGGTGTGCGTGTGTGTGTGAGTGTGTGTGTGTTGTTTACCTCCAGAGAGACTCCATGCATGACATCTAAGGGGTCGATGACGTTTCCCAACGATTTGCTCATCTTCCTGCCGTGTTTGTCTCTCACCAGAGAGTGAAGGAGAACCTGAAAGGCATGATGGGAAGAAGAGGAAACCGCTGTGATGAATTAAATCGTGTTTGCATGAAAGCTGTTTATGTTTTGGTGTTGATTGTGATCCAGCGAACCTGTTTAAAGGGGAGCTGTTGGGTCAGCTCGGAGCCCAGCATCACCATCCTCGCCACCCAGAAGAAGATGAGGTCGCTGCCCGTCTCCAGGATGGAGTTGGGGTAGAAGCGCTGAAGGTCGGGAGTCTGGAGGGGGGGAGGGGGTGACAGTGTGGTTATAATACAAAAAGAAGGGTGGGGGCTGATATTGAGGTTTGTGCTGGAGGAGGTAGAGTTACCTGTTCAGGCCAGCCGAGCATCGCGAAGGGGAAGAGCCCCGAGGAGAACCACGTATCCAGGACATCCGGGTCTGACATCAACCAATAAATGCACATACTATTAATATTGAGACTTTTAACTAGTCTGTTTGTTTTTAAATCTGGTTCGTATTACCTAATTGTCTGTACATCTACTGTAAGTAATATAGCAGCAGGAGGGGAAGTAGAAAGTAATCTGACCGATTATTGATACTGTTATTGATATGAAATGTTATAACAATGTATCTGTCGTGTCAGGTGATGCGAGGCTGCAGGAAATGAGACTAAAACGTAGACAGCAGTGGAGGCGTTTCCTGTCTGAGAAGGAAGACAGAGGAGAGTCTCACCCCGAGTCAAAGTCACGTCTTCAGGCTTCACTCCGTATTTGACAGCAGCTCTTTGTCGGGCCTCGTCCTCGCTCCGTCCCCAAACCCACTGCTCCTATATATACACACACACAACACACACACACACACACACACACACACACACACACACACACACACACACACACACACACACACACACACACACACAGAGATCTTTAAAATCAAACATCTTAACATATGAGTATGAAGTTTTAGTCTTGTAAGAGCATTTAAAACATTTTACTCAAATGTAGCTTTCTTTATTATCTAACTTTATATCATGTTATAAATATGCATCGTGACATTTGTCCCATTAGCTGATCTGGAGCCAGGTGAGTTACGTGGAGGCAGCTTTAGTCGCCCAGTGAACCACCAACCTCTTGTTGGTCGGGAGAACCATGAAGCTCCACTTGGTAAGCGGGGATCTGATGACCCCACCAGAGCTGCCTGGAAATGCACCAATCACTGCGAGGCACAACAGAGATACATTGTTGGGGGAAAAAAAGAGCTCATTCATCACCAGAGTGGCATCATTTCACACACACTCTGATTGTTACATTTACATTTACATTTCAGGCATTTAGCAGACTTACAATAAGTAACAAGGGAAGAGTGAGCCGGCCTACCTGATGCTGGACAGCCAGTGCTTCCAGGTCTTGGTGTAGTAGTGAGGGATGATCTCCAGCTGTCCGTCCTCCACCACCTGACGAGGACAGAAACGCTCTTTTCCTTGACTGTAATTTAAATAATGGAGCCTGAAAACAACATCTTCCCACCAGCAGCTCACCTGGATGGCGTTTTCAGCCATTCGCTCACAGCGAACGAACCACTGCTTCTTCAGGAGAGGTTCGATGACGTCACCTGAGCGGCTGAAAGACAAACATTTAGGAATGTTACGACATCACGGTACGGCCTCTCGTCTTGTTTCAGGAAGATTAAAGAAAGCAAGAGGAGGTTTACTGTGACACTACTTGAAAATACATGGAGGGCTGAAATAATCACGACTGGTTTATAATAGAAACAATGAAAGGTTGATAGTAGTGGTTTGTTATCAGGATGTTAGGATTCAGTATGTATCATTTTATCCTCATCACTTTGTCTTTAAATTAATAATAAAATATTTAATATTTCAAGCCTATCAGCTTCAAGATTCTCCTCCTTTCATCAGTGACAACGCTGAATCAGAAATAATTTAATGTGTATTTAATTCTATTTCTAGATATAGTTACATTTATATCAATCCAACAAAAACATCTTTGTATAGATGGGTAAATATCAGGTGAGAGGCAGGGTCATTTCCTCATAGACTAGCATGCAATCAGGGAGGAGTCACCCCCTGGTGGCCAGCAGAGAGAATGCAAGGTCAAGTCACTTCAGCTTCGGCTTTACTTTTCATACCTGATAAGCACACAGAGAAAGCCAGAATAGGTCTGCTGTGTGTGTGTGTGTGTGTGTGTGTGTGTGTGTGTGTGTGTGTGTGTGTGTGTGCTGGTGTGTGTGTGTGTGTGTTCCTCTACCTGCAGACAGGTAAAGTCATGGCGTGGTTCTTCTTTCCTCTGAACAGCTTCTTCTCCACCAGAGCGTCCACGACGAGCTGTCTGGCATCGAAACGCTTCACTCCCTTAAAAAGGACAAAGAGACTCTAAATAACGGCTGACAGCCGATCATATCGCTTGTGTACAGATAATAAAAAAATACCTCCAGCCACGTTCCACAGGCCGGCGTCATGGTCCCGTCTCCTCCAATCACGGTGAGGCGTGGCAGCGAGTGCCTCTGGGACAGCAGGAAGTCGTTGTGGTCGTGACCAGGAGTCACCTTCACAGCACCTGCAGGACACAGCGAGGGGCTCGGGTCACATGATCGTAGCAGCATTGATGCGTTCTCTAAACAGGCTGGAGGGCTTCTGGATGAGAGGCTCACCAGTCCCAAGCTCCATGTCCACCATGGAGTCGGTGATGATGGGGAGGAGTCGGCTGGTGAAAGGATGTCTGCACTGCTTCCCATGAACCGCCTGGGACAACGTGGAACATGTGAGAACGGGGTTTTAAATAATAAAGTATAATAAAACATATTACATATGTATAACATAAAACCACCAAAAACCACTACAGATGAAAACCATTGTATCTGTGTATTTAATATCGCTGCTGATTGATTCAGGTCCCAATCTTGACATTTAAATGCAAAGTATTGTGTTAGAAATATGCATAAAGAACGCCCCCTTCTGGTTAAACCTGGCTATTGCAATTTCATTTTGTGCAGACTGTGTAAACAGAGTATTTTCACTTTAAAAAAAAATCTTTACAGCACTTACCATAATCATAATAATAATAAATTTTTACAGACGCTTTATGCATGCTAATCCATACATGCATGTACATGTATAAACATGTATGAGCAAGAACACTATAGATGGACATTATTATGGGGAGAGTAACGTGTTTATGGTGCCTTGCTGAAGTTGGTGTTTTTCCTATTTTGTTGCATCACAACCTGGAATTTAAATGGATTTTTACCTGGATGTTATGTAATGAAGCGACGCAAAAGAGTGAAATGAAAAAAGTAACAAAAAAAATAAGGTTAACAATAACAAAGTGACAAAAAAAGTCACACCCTTTGCTGTGAAGCCCCCACAAAATACCCCAAAAAGTCACATAATTATACATCTGTGTTAGATGATCTGTCACTTGATCTATCGGAGCTCCATTAAAATCCATGACAACACGTCCATGCATGTCGGCTCCCACCATCACGGTCAGTAACATGACTTGGTACCAGCCTGATAGCGAGGGTCGTCGGGGTGAACGGCGATAGCCACGTCTCCCAGCATCGTCTCAGGACGGGTCGTGGACACGGACACCTCTCCAGCTAAAACACGAGGGAGTGAGAGAACTCATGATAAGATCAGACAGAACGACATATTATATATTATAATCACAAACACTCACCGTGGCTTTCTACGGGGTAGGCGAAGGTTAGCATCGTCCCAAACTCCACCTTGTCTTCATAACCAGGAACAGACAGCATGGTCGGCCCGGACAGATCCATGGAGTCGACCTGGAGATACACACACCGTGACTTTAACTTCCTGGTATCAGGTGCATCCCTTAATATTATTAATATTGACCATATAATTCATGTGAGTCCGGTTCACCTCGATGTCAGAGATGGCAGATTCCAGAGCACAGCTCCAGTTGACCAGAGCCTCAGAGCGATAAATGAGACCAGAGTCACACAATCTGACGAAGGCCTCGGTCACGGCCCTGCTGAACGCCTGCAGTCACATTCAAACAAAGGTAAGTATTCATCACTCCTCTGGAGACAATGTGATACTTTAATAAACAGGCAAGAACAAGCTTGTATTATAGAGTCCTGTGTCACACTAGTGTTCATGTTGGCAATATGTTAAATAGAATTAATTTATTATATATAAACATTTTCTGTGATCCCTTAGGGGAGCACCATATTTCACCCTCCATATATACAAGTTCTAAGCATACGTGTCTCATGTCCCAGGTGCTATAATAAGTGAGTAAGTGAGTGGAGGTCTTACTGGATCCATCGTGAAACAGGCTCTGGTCCAGTCCAGAGACGCTCCGAGGCTCCTCAGCTGGTGGTAGATCTGGTCTCCTGTCCTGGGACCAAAACAAACAGAACAGACGATAATAGATTTGTATAATGTGATGCTAAATAAAGGACTTGTATTTAGTTCATGATGTGAATGTGGAGACTCACTCATTCTTCCAGTTCCACACCTCCTGTAGAAACTGCTGCCGGGTGAAGTCCTGTCTGCGTCTCCCTCCGTCCCTCAGCAGCCTCCTCTCCACCACTGTCTGACACATGGAAATGCCATGTTATCTTTCACTAAGTGGGCAAAAAGGAGAAAGACATGAGGCGATCTCTGGAAGGGTGATGATGTCACAGCCGTACCTGTGTTGCGATACCCGCGTGGTCGCATCCAGGAACCCACAGGACTCTGTAGCCCTGCATCCTCCTCCTGATGGATCACACATTGATACGTTACCACTCCAGTTATTAACAAGCTACCACTGATACCTGATACCTGACATGCTGCATGCGTTGCCGGCGGTTACCATCGAACCAGAGCGTCCTCCACAGCGACGGTGAGAGCGTGGCCGAGGTGCAGAGTCCCGGTCACGTTGGGCGGAGGGATACACAGGGAGAAGGTCCGGTCCGCTCTGTGAGGCAGCCTCTCCTGATGGACGCCACCATAGAGTTAATATAATGCTGCTCTGATAAAAGTCTTCACATTTCATATCTTCATATCTAAAGTTTTTATATTCAAGACGTTGATAGTTTGATGATTTGTTAAGAAATCCTCACATGTTGCTCCGGAGAGAAGAATCCCTCTTTCTCCCACCACTGATACCAGCTGGACTCCACATACTCTGGACTGTAGGACGACGGGAACGGCAAGCTGGTGTCTGCAAAGAACAATACAGTTATCTTTAAGTGTGCAGGAAGGAAGACACAACAACAACAACAACAACAACAACAACAACAACAACAACAACAACAACAACAACAACAGGTAGACAAGCTGGTGGACGTCCGTCACCTTTCTTTGTCCCAGGAGGAGTTGGAGCAGCGTACACGGTCTCCTGCTTCTCACTCCATGTCACCGCTTTATCCTCAGCTGTCTGGGAAAGAAACAAAAAGAGATTATAATAACAATAAATGTAATATCGTAAAAAGTTGAAATTGCAATAATGCATCATTATAATAATCTAGCAAAGAGTCTAAAGGACACTTAAGATGGCTAAATTCCTGTGTTCCACGTTCTTGTTAAATGTTCCAGAGGAGCGACAAACATCAGCTGATGTACAACCAGACTTCAGAGCTGCTGAGAGACTCCTAAATCCATCACCCACCCGCCACACAATACATGTGTTTTTTTGTGTGTGTTTTATGCAATGACTTTGAACCTTGACATTCGATGCTTCTCTCCTACTTACATGGCGTTGACCTGACAGTATGGCATCCTCCCGCTCCCGTCTCCGCCTCTGTTTCTCCGCCCGGGGCCGAGAGGAGGAGTTCGGCTGAGATGAAGAGGAGGATGAAGAGGAGGGTGGAGGTTTTGGTGGATTGCTGGAGAAACAGAGTCTGGCTGCTGCTCCTCTTCCTGCCAGCCTCAAACTGCCACAACCTGCCCTCCACATCCTCAATAACACACAGAACCTCAGTCAGAGCCACAAACGATAATAGTAATATTAATAATAACAATAATAATACTTTATTAGTCCCACAGTGGGGGACTTTACAGGGTTACAGCAGCAAAAGAGGAAAGTGCGAATAACAAAAGCATCAATAGGAGATAAACAAACACAATAATAGACTAAAATAAACAGACAGTATACAACTCGGCTGTAAACTGGATAGTAAATTATCTAAAGGTGTAATAAGTGTATCTGCTGTGGTTATTTAAAGTGTACTTACTCGGAAATGCCCTCCGCAGCCTTTTAACTGAGACACTTCGCCATTGAAACGCCAATAAAATGTATTTCTACATCGTTCTTAATTACTCCACACATTATTGTATAACCTCCTGTAATAATTGTAACGTCACATTATTTAGTTAGATGTATTTCTCTCTTTAATTCGGGGACTAAATAAACTTCACGGTCGACCGGAAGTAACCACTGTCCGTCTGGAAATATCTTCCCACCACCACCAAACCTAAAAAAAAAAAAAATAGGAACGAAGCATCCGGCCGAAAATTTAAAAAATAAATAAAATTACGTATGGATAACGTTCATAAAATAATTACATTCACATCCTGTTATATATATATTTTTTTGACGGGACTAAAAAAACCTTAACGGATGACCGGAAGAAACAGAAGTCCATCTGGAAATATCTTCCCCCTCACCAACCCTAAGCATCCGGTCGATATTTTTAAGAAAATAGAACGACATATAAAAATATCGTTCACCAAATAATGCGACATGAATAACACAAATACTGTTTTTTAAAATAAAATATTATGAAAAGGCGCAGCGGTTTGGCGTGATCGTTATTTTTTTGTTGCGCGATATTGATGACCGTAAGTGACGTGAAACCATTAAACTTCCGTTTCAGTCCGTTAATGTTTTACCAGCTTGATCACGTTTATGTCACAAGTGTTTCAACGCCTCATAATCTTCAGCGCAACAACCCCCTATTTAACGTTTGTATACAGTCTGTGATTTAAAACAACAGACGGGTTTGTAGCTATCTTAACGTTAAATTACAGACAAAGCCACCGACCGACGGGTGACTGCGGTTCTTTGTAGTTTTTCTGTTTAAAGCTGCTCCAGGCAGGGATGGCGGAGGTTCCCGGGACATCGAGTGAGACTATAACGGAGACCGTTCAGACGAGCACGCCGCCGCCGCCCCAGCAGGTAGGGAGAGCCGGGTCGGCTCGTCGCGAAGGCGGTTTATTTTAATATGTTTAACCGTCCTCCTGCTAACGCTGCTAATGCTAACGAGGCCGCCATGTTATCCACCTGAAGTTCTGACACAATCCCGCCTTATGAATCTTCACGAGGCCTAATAACGTGTTTTTAACGCACGGTAATCCCACGTCAAGTGTCAGTAACGCGTTAATAATAGCCAAGTAAAGCTAACACAAGCTAACAGTAGCTTATCCATTACAACAGTAAGTTGAATGGTTTTCCTGGAAGCAGGTTCAGATTTGATTCCTGGTTCTGGTCCTGGTACTGGTACTGGTTCTGGTCCTGGTCCCGGTCCCGGTCCGGGTTGCACACCAGGCGTTTAAACCTCAGGTCAGAATTAAGAAATATAACGTCAGATGACGTCACATTCATTGGGTCCAAAAATAACAAGTGATTACAGTAAAACCAGCCACGCCTCTGATATACATGGACGTGTTATTACTAATCAGTAAATACATGTCAACTCTATATATCTATATAGTACACAATTCAAAGAATATAATATATATATAATAGTATATAAGAATACGTTCTAAATATACAAACCACAGTATAAAATATCAACCTACCTATAGATATATTAGTGTGGAACATGTGCTGCTGTTTCTTGTTTTAAATTAAGGTAGTGTGGTAATATATCATGTACTAATATTCCATGTACAGGTTATAGAAGGATTCTTTATTTTCCATAATGGATAACAAGTCAGTTCAGTATCCTCCTCAAATATGTCTGCTTTTATTATGGAGTCAGCTTTCTTAATCAGGTGATTAATCTGTTGGCGGCTCTGATGATGCCAAACACCCGATGTGCTTCTGGTCTAGACCTGCTTTTTCCTCTCTTTTTTTAAGTCTTTGCCCCCTTAGTTTATAAGGAAGGGTCATTTTAATGCTATTTAGACGGTGGGGTTCAGCCTTCCGGTTTCAAGAAATGCACAAATCCAGGTCCATGCACCCGTTTGGTGTGGTAGACCCTGATCGGCTTTCACAACCACCTGATCCTGATTTACCCGACACATTTGGGGTGAACTTGAAGGCTGATTTATCCTGTTGGGGATCACATGTGGCCGGTGTCATACACATACTTTGGGCCAATGCTGTGCCTATATTATTTACCACAAATCAATCCCACTGATATCCATTATGTTGGTGGGATGTTAATGGAGCAATAATTGCCAGAGGATGGAGATATTGCTACAAATATTGCTTCTAAATCATTTAGCATTCACAACCTAATTGTTTTTTATCCCCCTTCGATTGCATTTGAGCTGAGCCATGTTTATGAGAACTTCCTCGGTTAAACACTAGTTAGCGTGCGACGGCCGGCGTCTCACGGCAGACTTCTCACTCTTCCAGGAGGGACGAAGCCTGACCATCAAGCTGAGGAAGAGGAAGACTGAGAAGAAGGTGGAGTGGTCCAGTGACACCGTCGACAACGAGCACCTCGGGAGAAGGTCTTCAAAATGTGAGTGGATCCTCCTCATCATCACCATCTTTTGGATAACATTGTATTTTGTGACGCTAGAATCCACTGCGTGTGAGGAGCGTTAACTAACCCAGCGCGTTGTTCTCCAGGCTGCTGTATTTATGAGAAGCCCCGACAGTTCGGAGAGTCGTCCTCTGAGAGCGAGGGAGAGGACGACGACGAAGGCTGCGGCAGCGCTCACTGTATCCTGGGTCACGGCAGGAGAGGCAACGGACAGAGGGGGGGCGGGGGGGGCACGGTGCCCCCAAACTCCGGAGGGTCACACAGCCACTAACGAGCTCTGATGGGTCCTCGCCGCCACCACATCCACCGCACTCTGGTTTAGTTTCAGCGCCGCCGTCGTTGCCGGCCCGATGCTGCAGTCACAAAGTCCCGGCTGCTGAGTGCTGCTCCTCAGATACATGGATTATTCACTCAGCCTGCTGGAGATGACCAACATGCTTCCAGCATGGAAAGTCTTTCACTAGACGTCGGCATTCTCCAAAGCATCCAGTAGAATTTTAAATGCTCCATTGTCCTTGCAGCCGCTGGTTACATTTATTTCACTGCTATAACAATAAACGTTGAGGTTTGAGATCCATCACAGTGAACATTTGGTTACGTTTGAATATTTTCTTCTTCATTTTTGTCTTTAAAATGTGGGAGAACATCACAGTATCCACTAACATTCAGTTTAGAGGACAAACCGAAGCATCAGATCATCAAACTGCAGACAAATTAAATCGACGGAAGGTTTAAATAAATAAATATTACCTTCGCCCTCCTTCCAGCAGATAAAACATGACAGAATTAGCATGCAGGCTGTTTGATCCTTTGTGTTAATAATAGAATTGGACTAAAATCACATTTATGTAGTTCCATAACTGGAGCTCATCAAACATCTCTAGTAGTTAGATGTTCGTGGTGTGGTGACATGAGTGGAACCAGTGACTGCCTTTTAAAACAGACCATTTTGCAGTTTGACTTCATTCTTGTAACTCGGACAGAGAGACGCAGCGTGGGTGAACTTCTCCAGCAGAGCGGTGGACTTTGTGACTGAGTGGCTTCTCTGCAGCATCTTCATCTTCATCTTCAAGACGTACAACGCTGAGTTTATAGTACGAAGCAGCACATTGTTCTTTATTTATTGGCCGGTCTTCATTCTTAAGTTGGAAATACCTGCAGAGTCTATGTGGTAACATCTTAAATTACAAACCAGTACTGTCTGGTTTGTGATGGTGACTGTGATGACATCATTACAGTTTGACCTGTGTACTCGGTATTAAAGAAGCTGGCCCTGGTCTTCATGTTTAATTGATTTAACAGCCTGGACATAATTACAGCAAACAGCATCAGTTAAGAAAAGGATATATTAAGTGAGTTTTAAGCAGATTTCATTTCTTTTCTTTTTTTAAAGTGTTATTTAAATGTTTTAATTAAAAATTAAAAGAATGATTGTGTTAATTTAATTTCTTCCCCGTTCTCTCGGTTGGAACTTCAGATCATCGTTTCCACTTCGTCTACGTGCCTAAATGCATCGAGCTGCTGCGACGTGATTGGCTGATAAACATCTTTTTTTTTTTTTTTGTAATTTACCAAATTAGAGACTAAAGAATCTGATATTATTGGTTTATGTGTTGAAACATTTTCTTAAACTAAAATAAGGATATCACTACGGTCCGTACGTGTGAAGCCATTAATGAGTCGTTAGCCTCGGCTAACCTTTTAAAGTTATCATCTGAAACCTCACCAACACACGAGTTTCACTTCAGAAGCTGGTTTTTAGTTTGCTTGGTTGATCTTTAGGTAAATCCACCGGACAATCCTAGAAAAATGTAAACGAGTGCAATCAGAACAGGAAAAATAAGAAACGTTCATTTGGATTAATGCGCCCGCGGGTTTGTCTTAAATCTGAGGGGTTTTATGCAGGATTACAGATTAAGATTAAGGTGTTTTACTGCTTGTGAGGTGAAGGTGCATGACTGCTAGCTCACGTCTTCGCTCTGACCAAAACTCACGACACTGCTCCATCATCATCATCATCCGTTTCAGACCGTAGTGTGGATTACACTCCGTTAATCCACCGTCTCTTCTATCTACACACTCACATTGTTACATATGTACATTGTTCTTGTACTAGTAATGCACCTTTCTGTATATACTATTAAGCATAATGAGAGCAGATTTAATGTGAATTAAAAGTTTTGAACTGTGATCAAACTGGTGTGTGTGTGTGTTATATAATACATAGGATTATGACACTAGTGGTGGTATATAGTAATGGCAGAGGCTGCCTGTTAGATGTAATACTTGTATGGATACCAGGACGTACAGGGATTTAAAAGAACAAGACTTGAGCTGAATAAATAAAAAAAAAGTTTAATTCAGTTACGGTGATGAGGAAGTAAAAACCATACAAAGGGAAAGTAAAAACATAATTAAAACTAACAAACAAGGCCAGTCGGACCCATTCGGGAGGAGCGTTTTGTGTCTTTTTCTGTCCAGTAACATCAAAGTACACACCGCGCCCCGGCTGAAAGGTCTTCTTCTGTCAGTTTGCTGGTTAAGCTCAGCTGTGGAGAGATAGTGAGAGGAGGAGCTCTGTGAATCTTCAAGACACTAGAGGTTTCATTGCAATAAACGGATAAAAATGATGGCCAAGTTTTAAGCAAACTGTGGAGATGAAACCAACCTGAGCCGCTCATCACTCCTGGGTCTCCATGCTCTCGTCCTCTCCGTCTCCTCCTTCCTCCAGAGCCTCATCTTCCTCCTCCTTCCTCTCTGGAGCCTTCTCGTAGGCCTTCTCTGACGGAGTCACAATCACACCGTCCCATGTAGAGATCTCTGTGGCCAGGTCTGCAACGGGGGGGAGAAGTCTGATTATTACAGGGCTGCAGGGTGACACCAGATATCTTCATTTTCCTTCCTCGGGTGGAGCAAAATGCTTGTTCCCCCCACCAGCACACAGCGAAGAAGAAATACCACGGAAGTACAACTAATACTGATCATAATACCACCAAAGACGAGCATTTTAAGTGTATTTTTTTAGTCTGATTACTTTTTTTCCCCCATCTCATCTTTATTCCTGTTTATAGTCATTGACCGAATGCGTTACAAAGTTACCGGTATGTATGTGTATAATTATGTGCTGGAGCACTTAAAAAGTTAGTCTGTTAGTCCATCCCAATTTAGAAAACCCACATCTGGATGTCCTGCTGTTTAAAAAGGACTAAACAGAGAAAAGGCAAATCTTATATTCTAATAAAGCTATCATGACGTCGCAGCAAATACTAAAAGAAAGAGATGATCTTACAGCTGGCATCCCCCTCCAGGCCGAGGACCTTCCTGTAACCTCCATGAGAGAGCACCCTCACCAGAGTCTGAGCTGTGAAACACACCATGTCCTGCACAAACACACACAAACACACACACGGGGACGTGAGACGGGCAAAATCTGATTACATACAAGAGCATTTTATATCAGATGTGTCAAAATAATAAATCAAAATTCAACAACTCAATAAGAAAAAATGAGAAATGTATTGAAAGAAACAGTCTAGTAGTTCTAATTCCTTTCTCTTCAGAGATCATGCAAATATGTATTAATATGCAAATATATATGCCTTAAAATACAGTTTTTAATAGGAAACAATTCACAACGAAAGCATTTCAACAGTATTATAAACATTCATGTGTGTCAGATAAGTCCCACCCACTTTTAACCCAACAAACCCAGATTTTTTTCTTTATATCTTAATTGTATCCAGATTTTTAACAAATTCAATGAAATCCTGCATGTTCCATTCACTGTGTATAGAAAGACACTTTGGCTTTATCCAAAATAAACACGTTTGCTGTGATTTAATTGCAATAAATGGATAAAAAATGATGCTGAAATCATAGTTTGTTTGTTTCTTCCTACAAAACGACATGCAAACAACTTTTAAAATGCTTGTCTTCTGCTTCAACATTTCAGCTGCTCCCTACACTCTTAAAATAATCCAGGAGGACACACCTGCTGTTCCAGAGTCATGACTGTGTGCACTCTGAAGTTTCCACTCTCGCAGGGGTCAGTGATGCCCACGGACCCGGGCAGGAAGAGCCCAGCAGCCAGCATCTGCAGACAGCGCCTATCAAGACACACCAACACAAACCTTAACACGACGTCCCCGTCTTTAGTGACGGAGTCCAAACTAACGTAACCGACCTGTAGGCCACGTTCAGGGACAGCGGCTGCCTGGACGGATTGTTCATCACCGCCGAGTGACCCTGGAACACAACGGAAACCAGCATCACCACTATGACTTCACCACCGGTGACGACACACACACAGAACACCGTTCAAGGCTTGACTGGAGTGTTTTTGTTGGAGCGTTACCAGCAGGTCCAGGATCCAGGGAGTGAGGGGTTCAAAACCAGGGAAGCGCAGCCTCAGGTCCTTCAGCAGGCGAATCAGCACTTTGACCCTGAGGGATAATAAAGGTAAACAATAATCCACGGGGACGTATTGCGTGGTCATGCACATGCTGAGTGAGGAGAGACTTCCTCACGTTGATTGGGAGGCGTTCTCCTCAAACCAGCGGGCGTGGCGGATGGCAGCGAGGGCGCTCTGCAGCACCTTGATGTCCACTGTAGAAACAAAACATGACATGAACCCCAGCGCCCCCATCATACAGCGTTTTACGTGTCGTGAGGTCGTGTGAGGTCATACGGTGCAGCTCCGGGTCCAGCTTGCGCAGGTTTGGGGGGACGGTGGTGATGAGGATCTTGACTGTAGCGTCGGCTGAACTGATCTCAAAGCCGGTCTCGTTGGTGAGCATGGACAGCACTGAAAGCAGAAGATACGTCATGTGTCATATTGTATTATTAAATGAACAACGGGGGTCACGTCCCTGGTTATATTGTTGACTTTAAAAAAGGGCACTTTTCATTTAATCTAGACTTTAAATTCTGGTGTTAAATTCAAAATCAGGGCATTCATAAAGCAAACATAAAGATATAGTGGAATAATTCATACCTTCAGTTGGGTCCTGAGTGCGAAGGGTCTCCACTACTTTGTTGCCAAGAGCAGCAACTGCCTCCACTATAAGAGAGAGCAACATCACACAGATTAAATCACAAAGTGCTCTGAATGAAGTCCTGCTCTCAGGAGAAACACTGATCCACGGGGATCTGTGTGTCATTAACAGAAAAATCAACACGTTGCTGTACATGATGACCAACTCAAGAAGTTTCTCTTGGGCTGTTGTATTCAAGCACTTTCCTTTCGGAGCCTCTGAACACAATCAGATTGCATTGCCAGACTTTATTGCTCCATTAAGTCCACAAGCAGCAGCTTTCTTTGAGACGGCGTTAAACTAGATTATTACATCCATAGTGTGACATCATTCCTACTCATCACCCACGTGTTGGGAGGATCTTCAGGATAACAACCAGGTCAGCAACATTGTGTCCCGATGTCATGGTGCCCTTCTTGTACGATCCCACCTGACGCACCTCTTCGATTTGCTACGAAGACACACAGGTACATTATTAACGCGTGATCTGCTAGCATTATTAACGAGCTCGTCGCAGCCATAGAGGGTTATTCTTACTCACCACTTCGAAGTTTCCCGGTGCAACAATCAGGTTGTCTATGACATTGTTGATCTTTGTGACCAGGGACAGGATGGAGGACTAAAATGCAGGAGGAACACATTGGTTTCATACGATGCTTTAACATAAAGTGGTGAGACTGAATGGTATCCATGAAGGCTGGAGGACTGACCTGTTCTGCAGGCGTGGGGCTCAGGTCCTGGTTTCTTTTCAGCAAACACTCACTGAAGGCCGTCTCGTCGGGTGCAGGCTTCACCCGGGGGAACGCCATCTCACACTAAACAACAGCAGCCGACTTCAGTACTCACACACTACATTCTGTCAGAGGTCAATCACCCTCTGACCTTAACCTCCGTCAGTTTAAACACATTCATTCCTACGTGCTAACCTTTGAGAGTGTAATACAACATAGTTTGGAAGGTTAAAGTTTGAGCTTTCAACCAGAGAAACACTGATTTCAAGACAAGTTACTCTTTAAAGCATCATTTTCCACATGTTGAGGTCCCTTCACACACTTTTTATTTTACTCACCACATAAAAATCAAATGGGATGTGCGGGACAAATGGACGGTACCTAAATCAGAAATTTAAAACAAGAGTTAATAGTTTGTAGTTTTGTAGAAATGATGACCATAAAAAGAATAGCTGTTAATAATGTGGCATTATTAAAAAAACATTTGGGGACAATTCAGCAACAATCTTGCTCTCACATTTAGTAAAAGAAGGCGACGAAGGAGAAGACGAAGCAGGAGGATGATGAGAAGGAAGGAGGAGAAGGAGGAGGAGGAGGATGGAGAAGGAAGAAGGAAGGAAGGAGGAGAAGAAGGAGGAGGATGAGAAGAAGAAGGAAGAAGGGGGAGAATGAGAAGAAGGAAGGAGAAGGAGGAGAAGAAGGGAGGAGAAGAAAAGGAGGAGGAGGAGGATGAGAAGAAGGAAGGAGAAGAAGGAGGATGAGAAGAAGGAAGGAGAAGAAGGAGGAGAAGAAGAAGTAATGAGAAGGAAGAAGGATGAGGATGAGAAGAAGGAAGGAGAAGAAGGAGGAGAAGAAGGAAGGAGAAGAAGAAGGAAGAGGATGAGAAGAAGGAAGAAGGAAGGAAGGAAGGAGGAGAAGAAGAAGGAATGACAAGAAGGAAGGAGGAGGAGAATAAAGAAGGAGAAGAAGGAAGAAGGAGGAGGATGAGAAGAAGGAAGGAGAAGAAGGAGGAGAAGAAGAAGAAGTAACGAGAAGAAGGAAGAAGGATGAGGATGAGAAGAAGGAAGGAGAAGAAGAAGGAAGAAGGAGGAGGATGAGAAGAAGGAAGGAGAAGAAGAAGGAAGATGGGAAGAAGGGAGGAGAAGAAGGAGGAGGAGAAGAATCTTTGGAATGAACACATGCATATACACACACACAATGAACACAGGCTCCTAAAGCAGGAGGACTAGCGATGCCTATGACGCGTTAGCGGCTGGACTCACCCCTGGACCAGACCTCCACGGGACCCGAAGCGGCCTCCCCGGCCCCGGCCGCGGTCCCCTCTGGACACAAACACAGAGCCATGTCGGGACCGCTCTCACACATTTACAAATCAAAGCTAACTAAATAAATAGATGCTTTCTTGCTCCGCTAACCTAGATGCTACATCCATCCATCCATTCATTTAGCTTCGAGGCTAACCAACGTTTGCTACCACCAATCGGACGTTTAGTCGTGAAATTAACGGTAGTAAAACAAACACATCTGACAGTTCATAAATAAAAAAAACACATAAACATAAACAACGCGAATCAATTCGCGTAGTTTCTTCTCTTAACATGTTAGCGTGCAAACAATGCACGCCGCTAGCTTCACGTTAGCTTCGGGGTTTGTTACGCTTCGCTAACGACGACAGTCAACATTTAAGTTGTATAAGACTGTTAACTTAATATAAGGTTACATGGATTTTGATATAATCACCTCATTGCGTACGACGTTTTGATAATATGATGCAGAAATCCTTGGAGAAATGTACACCAGCTTTCTCTACGGTAGCGGCTGCTTTGCTTCTTCTTCGCTGGTGGTTTAATGGCGGTTGGCTAAGCCTTTACCGCCACCTACTGGATTGGAGTGTGAAGCGGTAGATTGGCGTCTTGGGTTGCTTTCTTCTTCTTCTTCTGTTTTTTAAAGTGGTTGGCAAACAACATTATGGTGCAGTACCGCCACCAACCGGTACGGAACTATCCCTCTAATAATAAAGATATAAAAATACATTTATATTACATTACATAATATTATATTATATCATATTATATATATAAACAAAAATGACACCCTCCTTACCACCTTCACATCTCCAAGACTCAATATCAGTATCGACAGTAAAACATTACATGTTATACAATTTTTCTTCCCGACAAAATTCACATCCGTTTTCCTATTTTGAATAATTCACTTTTTATTCTCCTCCTCATTCCTACTTCCCTTCCTCTGCTATTTCATTTATTAAAGCCAAGCTGAAAGTACAGTAGAATTAACAGTCCAGCCACACGAATAATCAACAAAAAAACAAATGTTTAGCACATGCAAATATGGATGACTGGACTATTTATTTAATTAAAAACACTGGCATTGAGTCCAGTCAGAAAAAAACACAGGCAGTGGTGGAAATTTGAATTGCAACAGTTGAAGCATAAGTGAGCAAAAATGTATATTTTAACCAAGAATCTGAAATATCACAGCAAAGTGAGAAACTCCAACAGGTCTGGAATATATGCAAAATGTATTAACTAGGGCTGTCAAAGTTAACGCGTTAACGCAACATCCTCTTAACGCCGTTAATTTTTTTAACGCGCGATTAACGCTCGGTATTAAAAAAAAAAAAAACGCGCATTGTATGATTTATGGCCGTCGGTGGCACCTGTAGTCTTGATCCAGAGGGAAGGTGCGCGTCCACAGGCAGCGGTGTTTCCCCGCGTCCCATTCATTGTCTATAGGTACGTGTCCACAGGGGCGATTTTAAACGCGAGTGGACGCGCCGCTTCCCAGTATTGCACGCTTGGTGGGCGGACACTAGAGGATGATTGACAGGCGCTCTCCTTTAAACAACAACTTTTTGCGAGCGTTCGCGAGCGTTCCCGAGGCGGCGAGTCGAGCCCGGCGCCTCTGATTAGCATAAAGTAGATTCGACTTCAAGGCAAATGAGGAGCGGCCAACTCGCGCGCCGTCTCTCGACATTCGCCGCGACGCTACCAGAATGCATTGCACGGCGTTTCACATAGACAATGAATGGGACGCGGGGAAACACCGCTGCCTGTGGACACGCACCTTATGTGAAAAGCTGTTCACCTTCAAAAGACTGCCAGATGGTTCAGTCGATAAGACCAAAGTCATCTGCGCGTACTGTGGGTATGAAATGAGCTACCATAGAAATACGTCCAGTCTGAGATATCACTTGCAAGCCAATGCACTTATATCCTAACTGTACTTATCTCCTGTTACACTATCTCCTGTGACATGTTCACTTTAATTGTTTGTGATATATTCTTATAACCCAGTTTTGATCCCATGTTTTGGTAAGGGGATATTTGAAGTGTTAAATAAACATTTTCATAAATCAAGTATATTTGCCTTATGTTGTTAAAAGTATTAAGAATATGAACAAAATACATTAATGTACATTTAGAAGAAAAAAAATGTGCCAAAAAAATGCGATTAATTTGCGATTAATCGCGAGTTAACTATGGACAAAATGCGATTAATCGCGATTAAAAAAATCAATCTTTTGACAGCCCTAGTATTAACACATTTTATACACGGTTTCCAATCAGGAAAATATAGGATTAAACATATATTTTGCAGTTGTATGGTTAACCATTTATGGTTTTTATCATTCTTCTGGTAATATGATAAAATGTATCATTCATTTAATTTATCATTTTATTTAGATTTCTCCAAACTTTTTTTTTTTTTTGAGTGATTGTGGTTAATAAAGTTTAAAAAAAATATATGCCATCAGCCCAGAAAATCGGCGGTGAAATCATTACAGGAACTTTGAGAAAGCATCAACTCGGACGGTTAGTCTGCTCCGGACCTGGTTAGCCTGCTCCGGACCTGGTTAGTCTGCTCCGGACCTGGTTAGCCTGCTCCGGACCTGGTTAGTCTCCCAGCATTAGAAGTTTGCTTTACGAAACCGAATCAAGTGAAAATGTTGTCAAGACTAACCGAAATGAGCTTGGCTTATTTGGTAAACTCGCTTTATTGGCGTGCACTTTAACCTAAATGAGACACGATGCCACAAGTGCAAAACACCTGAAAACTTAGACCCTTAAATATCTGCGTCTCGATCTCACAGGACTCACAACAGCTAAATAATGTTGTGGCTCCAGAAAGATCACTGAAGATGCAGCACTATGATATGTCAAATGATATGGGTGAGGTCTAGGTCCTCTGTGCTACAATGTTGGGTCACTAAACCTTTCTACCATCTGAAGCCGTAAACTTGATCGGTAATCAGCGTAAGCAGGATGTGATTCAGAGTGGAAGAACCGGTTTGAGGATTTCGCTGCCACGATTCCAAAATGTGATCACAGAACCCCGACGGCTGCTGTCTTTACAGATCATGCAGTGCGTGTGTTAGTCCTGTTACTCTTACATCACTGATGATCTCCTCAGACGGCACCCTCCACCGGGGATTCTGGTTTCATGGCTTGAGTTTGAGCCAGGGCCGGACTAAGGTGAGCATGGAGAGGATAGAGGACGCCAGGCCACAGGCCCCGACGAAGCCTGGCCCTGTGGAGTAGATCTGTAGCCGGTCTAGTGGGATGAAGATATCGCAAGTGTTCTTCAGCAGGTCCAACAGCAGCGGCGGGTTGCTGTACAACACTGTCGCCAGCAGATGGAGCTGTCTGCGAAGCCGCGCCGGAGAGGGAAGCGTGTAAAGGGAGGAGAAGTGCTCTTCGGGCAGGTCGGTGCCGGGGTTGAGTGATGGTGGGGATTTGGCAGCTCTGTAACGAGCTTCACCCTCAACGAGGAGGTGGAGCTCGTACACATCTCGGGTCAGGTTGAGGATCAGAGCGAAGAGGTAGTACCTGCAGAGAAACACATTATTTTAAACTCCGGTTTGCCTCCCTTGAAGGCTTTTCATGCATTTTAACAACAAAATTGTTGCGATGGTGCTTAAAAAAGGATATTTTGGATCCGTGGCTTGACTGTGTTTCAGACATAGTGATATAAAAATGTAATTTCCTGATTATCCTGCAAAAATAATTCACGATATGATCCCCATATTCATCAAGAAAACCCATCCAAACATTGGCAGACAAATCAAGTCTGCTATTTGAATCTTTTTTACTCCAGAAAGAGGGTTACTGATTATTTATATTTATTTAACAAAAGTGCTACAGATGCAATAATATGTTAAAAAAAAAACCCCCACCTGAAAGATCTTTGACTCCATTTCTGCTGGTCGAGTTTGGAGATGAGGCCCATTTTTCCGGCCCAGAGGACGTTGTCACAGGCGAAGTACATGGCTCTGTTGAGGTGGCTGATGGTCAGGCAGAGCCTCAGGATGCTGTCAGACAGGTGGATGGCTCTCTTGGCGGCCTCCAGCGCCTCCACGGAGTTTCCCAGACGCAGCACTGTGGGGAACACAAACGTGCATGAGCCTGCCATCATTTTTCGTGTCGGTGCTTGAAAAAAAATCTCACCCGTCTGCTTCACTCACACTTTCTTGTCAGGCTCATGTGTGCTTCCAGCTGACTGACGGTTCTGAGGAGTTCAGACGCCGCCCCGCCCTTCTGCAGCGTGTAGCCCAGCAGCGTGCAGGCATACTGAGCGGCCCTGAGTCACAACACACACAATAAACTTAGATTTTAGATTTCAAACAGGTCAACATTAATACAGAAAGTGTCATACAGAAAATAAAATCTTACACAACTAGAAAGCAGAGATATAGGAATAACATTTTATTTTTTTGTCCAAAAAGGCATATAATAATAATAATAATAATAATCATATATGGAATGGAAGGGACACTTATCAGATATATTATAGTTTATTGCATGTTCATTGAATTACATGAATACATACATATTAAACGTATTTAACGGATTTAAAATAAATAAATATATAACAAATAAGTAAATAAACCCCTCGGGGTTAAAACGGCCATCTTGGTGACCCTGAAAACTCTTTACTGTTGTTGACTTTTATTTCAACATACCTTGTTTACTCCTAACTAACTAATACTGACTACTGAAGGCAGAATATTAAATTGAATATGTAAACAACAACACATTGTCTTGTATTTTCATCATGCTAGCAGCGATGTAGCGTTAGCTAATTAGCGAACTACGACTAACGATAATTACTTTTTTGTTATTGCGTATAAAAGTTGTAATATTACCTAATGACTCTCTCCTTGGCTTGGCTCTGGGCGTTAAACCGAACCCACGTTTCCATGCTGGCTTCTTTTTAGCTGCAGTTAAAAGTGTTTAGACGTCAACCTGCTAGCTGCTTGTCCCAGAAACACTTCGTAGTTAGCAGCTAACTGTCGCTAGCAGCGTCTCGCGCACTTTTTTACGTTTAATCACAGAAGAACTTTAATATCTATTTTACTATCTAGTTTCGGTTTCTTTGCACACAGATGAGATCATAACTATCAGAATCCGTTCATCCACAACAACACAAACTTCTTCCGCTTCTTTTTCTTCTTCTTCGTCGGTTTTTAATGTTGGTTGGAAACCAGCGTACACCTGCATTACCGCCACCTACCGGATTGGAGTGTGGAGCAATTAGATTAACAGGGAAATAAATAAATACAATTTAATAACAAATAAAGAAAAAGCACTAATTTTAATATTAATAATAATAAGCATACAATTTTAACTAAATAATAATAGAGGCAATAGATTTGCTCTGAATTTTGTAAATTGACTGGCTTTTAAAATGGAACAGAACGTCACCTTCTTATATTTGTAATTTGACAGCTGACCACACTCCTGTCTCTTTTACTCCACTCTTCTTCTACAGGCTACATCAGACATATAACCGTCCTCTGGTGCTCTGTATGTCTTCGCCTTCTATCGCTGATGAAATACGCCAACTTAAAGAAGCGGCTCGTACGTAATCCAATCAGTAAATTGATTTAAAATTGACTTAAAATTAAATTAAATGAATCTTCTTCCTTTATTTGACTCATTTACGGCGTATTGCTGCTCCCCTGCAAGGATGATTGTATGATTTATGACCATTTGTTTATCTTATTTTAATATACAGTCAACATCTTTACAATAAAATAACTACAAAATAAAAAATAACATTCTTTAGTACATATATTGTTCAAGTGTCAGAATAAACATGTTAAATGTTTAATGAAATGGTATATGTCCCAAACCAGCAGCACCTGTGTGTTTGGAGTCCATTGATCAGTCAAATCTCATTTTTTAAGTGTTTTATTATAATGCATTTTTATACCGATACATCTTCTACTGTATTCATACTATCACACCACAGATGTGACAACCGATCATCTTCGCCAGCCGACGTGGGGAGCGGGCGGCTTTCACATTTCCAGTGGACTCAACAGAACAAACTTCAGTGATCTTCAGACTTCAGAATGTTTAGATTTTATCCACGTTTGAATTATGTTAAAGTATTTAACATCATTTCCAATATCATTTCCTGGAGATAACTAAGTTATTTACTTGTAATTATGGGAAAGTAGAGACAGAGTTCAGTGGGTAGAGCTCTAATTAATTCAGTCCTATTAATAACTGGTTTTCTTATTTGGTATTTGGCATGTCTCAAGACAATTTCCCTTTTTAATTAGTAGTTAATAAAATGGTGCTTTCTAGGAAACTTCCATGGAAATGATGATAACAGAAGCGTAAAATTAAGCATTACCAAAAAAAAAAGAGAAACTGCAGTTTTGAAGCCTAAAGGGGACTTTTATTAAAAGTGATAATCTAAAATTAAAAAATTAAAATGTAATTCCATGATATAGAATTTAATTCACAATCACTTGCGCCTCCTAAATGGAAGGATTAATATCCCTGAAGTGTAACTCGTTAAACTGAGATGATTAAATGTTTGTTTTTATGAGTAAAAATGAAAATGCAATAACCCGATTGCATTATTTATGTCACATTTAAATGTTCAAAATGTATATGTTAATAACAGGATACATCTTATGTTTATGTAAAAAATATACGTGCTAATTCGATGATTGCATTTTCATTTTTTACTCAAATAACGTGTCCGTATGTAAAAAGTTATAACTATTATGGAATTACATTTTTCCTTTTCAAGTTTACATTATTATCATCAGAAGTCCCATCTGGGACTCCACAGCACAGAATAAAGTTAGTTATCTATTTGTTTACATCAATATATGTGATCTGATGGTAGTGAGATGGTGATAATCCTCTGATGATGATGACTTTAATTATATTCTGAGACACTTGTACCTCCCTGAATATGGGCAGATAAATATGACATCTATTTGTGTCGTCCATGCGAAGGGTTAAAATAGTGCAAAGCACACTCATTCATATTTTTTACACTCACAAAATAGTAAGGCAATAAATAATACAACTCAGGTGTGATGAGTGCTTTGTTAATATGTTTTTCTATCTCTATAAACCAGTTTGACACGTTGTGATATCTTTCACTAGACAGATACCTGAGGGAATCACAAGAAAACCGACGAAAGATTTTCAACGGCAAAAACGAAAAATATGAATATTCGTGTGTAGAAAGAAAAATGTGTGTTCGTTTTTTTTAAAAATCCAGTGTCGGCGCATCTACGGTCGATAAGAAGGAAAAAAAAAGGCACAAATCACAAATACGTGTATATGGCTGATCTTTGTTGGATCAGATGACGACCGTTTCCATGGCAACGCTCACATATCTGTATCTCTACCAAAGATCAAATATTGGTTTGGATTGGTCCAAAGATTTGTACCCTTTGATATTGATTACGTTGTACCCTTTTATCGGATCGTGTCCTTCGTTACGTTACGACTCTGAATGAGTACTTGAATTGATTGCCCCAGTGCATTGTGGGATGGTTTCACCATAGATATAAAACAGTAGATGAACGGATAACGTACGGATATGTAATCGGAACTTATTTGTCTACAAACAATCATCAATAGTGTTTTTCTATTCAAAGTAATGAGTGTAAAACAAGTTGTTTTTTTTGCAATTAACTTCACTAACGACTCACGTGACTAACGTCAATGTTTGCTTTCACAAGTGGACTATCTGTCTCTTTATACTACATCGATTGCTCTACCCACAATGCACCTTGGCGGTGAGAATGGGAATCGGATCAGCGTTACATACGAATGCTACTCGCAGTTTTTTTTTTCTTCAACTTTCTACTCATGTTTGCCTTTATTTCAAAATAAGAGCTCAAAATCAGAACTGCTTTCACATAATCCAAATGAGCTGGATGAGAATAAACAGGACTATTATTATTTTTGGCTTTGATAACAGTGGAGGATGGTGTGGAATGGTTTGTCTGGAGGTACCGGAGACGATGCTGGGTGCACAGCAGGGTACAGTATAGGGCTTTAAAAGAAGAATACAATGCTGTGGGGATTCTGTAGTCCGGATCCTTTCAGAGGATTGATTGACTTCAAACCTTTCAGTGATGAATTAAATAATAATAAATTGTGACTGCACTGTAGTTATGAGGTAATTTTGGCTTTGGTGATTCTCCACCAACCATTTGGTTACACAGAGGGGTAGCACTGTTTCATTACAACAACAACACTACTCTTAAAGCTAAATGTCTGTATGTTTTTTGGCTTTTTAGTGTTTTGGTACAAAAATAATATAGATTGAGCTGAGCATAATAAGGAGGGGGGCGGGGCTAACCAGCTATCAATGCTAACAGTTTGAGTTTAGATCAACGTACAGCACAAGCACAGAGATGACATAAACACTGGTTTCCTCCTGTTCCGTTCCCCGTGTCCGTGAAAGGTTCTCCAGGTTCTCCAGGTAACGGTTTGGAAGCTCCTTGAAAAGACGGCGCTTTCAAGGATTTACGTTCCCATGAAACTAAACTCTCAGATACGTTTCCAGAGACGAAACATAAAACGACAAAACTACATCGTACGTTTAATAAAAAAACAAAAAAAATGGTGGTTTGGATTAAAGTTACTACGAAATTTAAACATAAGTTATTAGTTCACACGTGAGTTTTTGGACCCGTCCACTACCTCGACCTCTTAATACACCTTCAATACATTTCCCTTGAAATGTAATTCACAATATAGTTTAGTTACGTGGGAACGACACCATCTAAAGAGAACTCTAATGTTTGTGTTTTTCCCCCAGAGGTACCGCATTTCTTTGTGTTTTTTAACTTCTTTTTTTACATATACTGTGTATATATATATATCCCACAATGTGCACAACACAACAATTAGGAGAAATCCAAATTGCATAAAAGGGGAAACTGGATTTCTGAAACACATCACTGCATCTCTGCAGTGGAAACAAACGTCTTTAAGTTGGGAATCGTTTTACCTTCGTGTTTGACTTCAGATTGTAAAGCATTAAAAAAACCACAGCACTGTTATTTCCGTGTGGCTCCGTGTGTGTGTGTGTGTGTGTGTGTGTTTGATTGTTACCAGCAGTGTGTTGATCATTAATGTTTCCTGTATGTGTTTTTTGCTCTGTGTATCAATTCGACAGCGTATTTGGCAACATGTGTATCCGTGTGCACACATTCAGAGGATCAGATCAGTTAGCAGGCCCCGGGTCTGCCAACGGCATAGTGTGCAACACCTCATCCAGAAGCTGCAGGGCGCGGTGCAGGTGGACCTCCACCCAGCAGGGCGTGTGTTTGATGCTCTGCCGCGGGTAGTCCGGCCCCCAGCCCTTCACGAAGCTCAACCGCAGGATGCACAGGCGCCTCAGGTCGTCCACGCCGATCCCCGCCGCCGCAGACAGACCTGAATCACAGACATAAGCCCTCTGTTACAGACACAGCCAATGAGAGAGCTTTCCTGGTGTTTTCACAGCTACGTGGGGAGGGCCGACCCTGAACTTGAGCACAGTAGCACAGAGGAGACGGGCCTATGGGATGTTTGCTGCAAGATGATTTGTTGGTGAGAAAGTTGGATCCCCCGTGGGGAAAACTTTGTTTTTCAGGATGTTTTGTTCCGTCCAAATACTGGGAAAATTAGGACATATGGGAGTCCGAAAGACATGCAACTATGTTCTCAGGCATTTCTTTTGGGCTTTGTCTGAAGATGATATATGTTCTAGCTACATCAAAACACGTCATACATACATAAACATGGCAGGAGAACCAAATCAGACCACTAAGACAGCTCCTCTCGGCTTCCTTTCCAGCATTACTGCCTGCATTTTTGCTTTTTCGTTAACATACATAAAGACATTTACACCATAAAATCACCAGAATGCAGGAAAATTAAGTGTTTGATGCTCAAAATTAAATGATTCAATCAAACAACGGTGCTTTCTGATTGGCTGCTGTCTGGGATCATAACGATATAGCAAAGAACAACAAATACAATCAATTCTACCTTGAACCTTGCACCATATCCAACACTTACTGACTGCAGGTGCAATTCCCCCGACGCTGCCTGGCCCGGGAATGTTTCCTGCCACGGCGGCCGCCTGTGCAGCGGCTGCAGCCTGAGCCGTCGCCGCCTGCTGCTGCATCTGTCTGTGACACTGCCGCAGGTCGAACACCTGACGGGGGACGACATGCAGTCACTCTCCATTCAAACAGCCGGCGCTTCTCCCTCACGTCTGACTCTCTATCTGTGAGCGGGCGACTCTGACCTTGATGTAGGCTCCGGGGTAGATCTTGTGCACGGCGTCTCCCGGCGCTCGGCCGGCCTCCCTGTCGAGGTAGTAGCTCTGCACAAACACGGCGTGGTCGCTCATACAGCGCATCCACACGTCGCCCTCGCCGCGACACTCCAGCTGCACGCCTTTCCCGATGTGCAACCTGGAACGGATTTCTTTCTGTTATTTTTTGGCTTGGTCACGCAACACAGATAAAGGCTATTTTAAATGCGTTTAAGGAGACTCGCCTGGCTCTCTCGCTTGCGTCTGTGCGGTGGACGTTACTCAGCTGGCCCAGACAGAAGCGGTCGCCGCCGGACGGGTCGACGTAACCGTCCACGGTGACGACGGGGCAGCTGGAGGGCACCTTGAACATCTCACCCACCTGAACGTCCATTTCAAAGTAGGAGATCGAGCACCAGAACTCTGGTCCTGCAAAGGAAACAATGGAGGGTCAGATGTCAAACACGTCATTAATGAACACAGATTCATCATAAGATATATGACCCACAGAGATGTTTTTACAGAAATTAAATATTTCTTTCTACGTCAACAGAAACCAGGGCGAGGCAACCATAGGCATGCATTCCCCCACTGGAAACGAGTGGCATATTGTGATAGAGTTTTTTTTTTAGATGTTAATTACAGCAGTTTGATTGACTTGTTCATTAGTGACCAAATTCATAGCCGATGAACCGTCATGGTGGAAGTTTGGTTGGTTAATGTGGATGGTTTCATAAGGACGGCAGCCTCCATGTATAATTACAATGTCCTAAATATGGGAGGACAATGTTTGATAAAAATGTTGCATGTTTCCTGTATGAATGGGATAAAAGTACAGATCTGTTGGACATTCAAAAATGAATATTTATATGGCACACTGATTAAAAAATGGGATTTCAAATAAAAAAGGTTGCCGCCCCCGAGGTAGACGTCAGGATGTAAACAGGGATGCAGTGCACGTGCAGTTATCCTGTGAAATCACAGCGTGTTGATCTCTAACCTGGATGGTTGGACACAGAAGGAGGGAAAGAGGCCGAGCCGTGATGCTGAGACCCTGAAAGCAGAAAAATCTCTTAGTTTTCCAAAAAGCTGAACGTGACGGGATGAAGGAGGGGGAGCATGCTTACATGTTTTAGGTGATTTTCTGCCCGGACATGAATGTTTTCTATGGATCTATTTCTGACATTGCACTGCCTTTACCTTTAATCATGCTGACACATCCCTCCCATATAGAGTGAACATATTTCTGCATACAAAGTGATGAGAAGATAGAAAGATCAGAGAGTGTGGATGTGAACATCTGTATCTTACAGTGGTGGTTGGGATGATGGAAGGGAGCTTGTTGGTGACCGCGCCCGTTCTGCTGGGGTCCTACGGGAGTGTAGGAGGCCGTGCTGCTGCCTGTCCACACCGCTGAACGACAGGGAACCAATGGTCACCATTTAATTCACTATAACTGCATAAAATGATGCCCATCAAATCAGTTTCACCATGAAAGCGTGCGACACAAAGGTGTTTTTTGTGTCACTGAAACAAAGTCGTATTTATAAATAGTGTGCATGTATTTATAGAGGGTGATTTCTATTATTTTCATCATTATTTTATTATTTATTATAAGGATGTGGGTGAGGTGATTGTTTAAGTTATAGCAAATTAGTTAAAATCTGGGTTTAACTTAACTGATCATAAAAAACAGTCATAATAATTATAAATAAATGTAATATTGATATTATATTATATATATATATATATATATATATATATATATATATATATACATACATATACATACACACACACACACTAGGGAAGCTAGTATTTTCATCCTCAAACGTCTGATCCAGAGAGTCGACAGTTTAATCCCAGAAATGATTAACGTTATGTTTGAAAGCCCAAATATCCAATTATATTCCTACTCCTTTTCATACGTGTGATATTTATTAGCATGTTTTAGAAAGTGCAGCTTCCCCATTCTTCCTTTTCCTCCTTTTATTTTGGTAGTTTTGATAACCATTAGGCATTTAGGTGAAAGAAAATATACACACTATTGCAAGTGTAACCAAGCATCTTTAGTTAGCTTTTACATATCGTATAAAATGATGTCACTTATTAAACCGGGCCAATAATAATGTGTAGTGCAGCCTAAAGTCATGTATAAGTACTTCATAATGATGTATGTATACAAGGCTAACCCATTAAAATAATAATTATCATTTCTCATTGACAGATTCATTTAGAACATACTGTATTTCTACATCACAATAATATTTAATAATAATTGATATTTGCTTATGACAGGTTGTACTCATGTTACTGTGTACTTTGCATGTATTTGCTGTGGTGGGGACTCACTGTGGAAGGCGACCTGGCTCTGCGAGTGTTTATTGCTGCTGTATCCGTTCTGTCCGTGTGCGTTGTTAGGAGGTAGGGAGGCCTGCTGGGGGTGGGGGGGCTGGGAGGGCTGCTGGGCTGCCTGTTGCTGAGGAGGGGGTTGGGTCGGCGTTGGAGGTCGCGGCGCCGGCGTCATGACTCGAGCCTGCGGTGAAGCGGCCTGCCGTCCGACGTCGCCGAGCCCCCCCTGCAGCGGTAGCATGGAGGCGGAGCCAGACACTGAGAACAGAAGAACAGCTTCAGCTGCCTCACCTGTGCTCAGAGCTCACGTTACAATAAAGCAGCTGCTGCCATCAGCCGGGTTTCATCAGCAATTCTCTCTTTGTCTTACTTGCCTGAAAGTTTTTTATATATATATATATATATATATATATATATATTAGGGCTGTCCCAATGAACGTGTTAACACGGGATGATTAATATGTCGATTTTTATTTTTTTTACGCTTTGACGATGTTGGCTCTCTGGGTCGGACGTTCAAGTATAAAAAAATAAAAACAAAGATGGAACAATCAATAAACACACAGCCTCATAAAACGACTAAAATACAACATCAGCCGATACCACGAAGGCAGCGTGGCGTTAACCTCTCATCATGGTGGAGCCGAGCTGCAGCAATAACCCCATCATCAAAACATGGCAGGTCTGGGAGTGTTGGAGGGTGATGATGTCACCCCCCCCCTCCAACTGGCCATCAACCTCCAACAGCCCCATAATTCTCTTCCCTCGTCCAAGTATGTCAGAGGCCCATTCCCATGGATTAATCACCATTAATCATGATTAATCATGATTAATCATGATTAATCACCATTCATAAGCATACCCGAAACATTCCCATTCTCTCCGTATATTGTTGCAGGAAAAGAGAGATAAATGATAGAAAAATGCAACAGAATTTGCTTTAACCTCATCACTTAAAGGAGAATAGTGCTGGTCTACCTTAAAGATCAGTCCACCTTAAGTGTTCCTGAGCTGGATGACAACAAGAAAGGAACTTAGCATTTATTGTTTTTTTATACTCAAATGTCCAGCTGAGCCAACAGCACTATTTATATACGTATAAATGTGTAAATTAAGTAAATATTTATATAAATATGAAATACTCTAATATGAATTCTCTAATTAGTGAAACATTCAACACTTCATACACCTTTGGGTGAGACAGGCAGGTTCATACGGATACCTTTGGGTGAGACAGGCAGGTTCATATGGATACCTTTGGGTGAGACAGGCAGGTTCATATGGATACCTTTGGGTGAGACAGGCAGGTTCATACGGATACCTTTGGGTGAGACAGGCAGGTTCATATGGATACCTTTGGGTGAGACAGGCAGGTTAGAGTATCTGGAGGCCGACGGGGGTCCGTGGGGCTCAGAGGACCGCTGTGGGGGGGTCAAGGGCTGGCCATAGTGGTCCGGAGGAAGCAGCTTCAGGGCAGCCTGGTGGTCGGACAGAGGCATGCCGGGGGGCAGGTCCATCTGTATACAGTCGTGGATGTACTCCTCTTTGATCAGGCCGCTTGGTGCTGCTGAAGGACAAAATATACATCAGATACCAAGCAGAATACAAATTAAATACAAAATAAACTCATTTTTTAGTCCGTTTCCACAGCCGCCATCTTGACATGTCAATGCAGGATAAACACAGGTGTAAATAACATTAATTATGGACCTGTTGCATTTAGGTGGTGCCTGGTTATTGTGCTTGCTGGCTAAATAGACCGGGACCATAATTAAATGTATCAACAGTGTCTGTCTTTACCCTGCAATTACAGTGTCAAAATGGCTGCTGTGAAAAGTGTGGTCAAGACGGTTTGATCACATGGGAAACATAGAAATAAACAGGTGGATAGAATGGAGCTCACCTGTATTTTGAAGGCTGAGACCAACTGTCAAAGAAGACAGAAAGACACAAGATGAAAATCCCGACACTTAAAACTGAGTTGTTTTTTTTTAAATGTGTGTGAAGGCGGACCTACCGATGCCCGGTGACACCACCCTCTCATAATGGTAGGGGTTGACACACACGTTGTCGTACTTCAGGTCAAAGGCGTATTGGCAGAACTTGACGTGCTTGAGTTCGTTCTTGTGGAGGTCGGGCCAACGCCACAGCCGCGCATAAATGACGTGGGGGAAACCTTTCCTTCCTGCCACCTGAGGAGAGCAACCACCACCACTCAATGTCTGGTTCAAGCAACTACATCCAAGCTCTTAAAACAAATGTTCACTTTACTTTCACTAACAGACCAAGAAACTACTGATCAAGCACATCCTGGGTCCAGTTCCATTGATTCCCTCTTATTTTGTAGTCTCCGTCTCTTTTATTTTGTAGTTTTATTCTTGCTTTAGTTTCCCCTCCCCTTTTTTCTGTGTATCACCTGTATCTGATTAGTCACTTCAGCCTTGACCCGCCTCCTTGTGTCTCCGACCAATCAGCCTTCAGCCTGCCCTTCATGTTGTCCACCTGTGTCTTGTTTCTTGGTGTATTTAGTCGTGTTTCTGTGTGTCTTGGTCAGTGGACCTCTGGTCTATTTGTGTCTCCCAGCCGGTTCACACTGTGTTACACTGGTCCCTGGTTACCCCGGTTACCCTGGTTACCCAGGTTACCCTGGTTACCCCATGTTATCCGGTTTGTGAACCAATCCTCTCCCCGTTGTCACGTTTCCCCGGTGTTCCTGAGATATAGTGGATTTTACCTGCCTTTGTTTTTGGACTCTTCTCTTCTGTTGCCTGACTTTAGGACTTCAGTTAAGTTTGATTGGTTGATTATTAAACGTTTTGTTCCAGTTACCCCTCTAATGCATCTGCTTTTGGGTCCTAATCTGCCATGGAGATGGTTTGCTGTGTTTTCCTTTCTTTTTAATTCTGACCTGATGAAGATCCAAGCAGGACTGATGATGTTGGACTGGTGTGCATGCCTTATTCTTTTCCTCTATGATGCTGTACTGATAGTCTAGCACCTTCATGATGTGCATTCATCCCTCTCAGTCTGTTTGAGAATGAGTACTAAAGGTTTAACCTGCAGACGTCCGTCCAGCGTCCTCTGGATGGTGACACACTTGCTGGGATGGACTCCGTTGGTGGTGATGGCGGTGATGAGGGAGTCCAGCTCGTCCTTCTTCTCCTTCAGCTTCTTCACCAAGCTCTCGATCGCACGCTTGGCGAAGCCCTCGTTCTCGCCGCCCTGCCGGTGGCACATGAGGCTGTGGACGATGCTGAGGCACGCGTCATTGCTGCTGGGAGGGTTCACCGACATGATGCTGCAAAACAACAACAGCAGCAGGAGGAGGAGGAGAAGGAGGGCTTGTTACGCTTAATCTTGTTCCACCGTTTGCTTCATTGTTTTCGTGCTGAGACTTTGCTAAAAGCTGGAATGACTCCGGTCTTCCTCACCTGGTGTTGAGTTGGTCAGCCAATGAGTGACCAGACAGTTCACTGGCATCATGATGGCCCAGCTCTGAATCCGTCCCTGTTAGCAGAGTGGGGAGACCAGGAATTATCAGATGAAAAGCCAACAATTACAATTGTCATACGACAGTAATAATAATAAATAACCAACGCTGTATCCAGTCCTCTTTACACATCCATGGTTAAAGTCCTGTGTTTGTTTATCCCACTCTCCTCCCTCTCCCCTCCACCGTAAGTAAGTCTCTCTCTCTCTCTCACTGATTTATATGGCGTCTCTAACTGACCGGTGCATTTTCACGTGGATGAGTTTAATTTGTGCATCCGCCATGAAAAAAGGAACCTAATTGGTTTTCCATTGGCACCGTTTACACAGAATTTAACGCATTATACCTGCAAGCACCACCAGGGAGATGCATCACTAGTTGCACATCTAATGCCACGGTGTCAGATAACAGATATAACAGATAATAAAAGATGCTGAAATGACTCCATAATGATGGTGTTTTGTCAGAAGTCATGTTTTTTAGGTCTGTCTGCAAGAAGACAAGCAAACAACTTTTAAAATGGTTGTTTTCTGAATGGAGTCTGGTTGATGGGTGCTAGGCTACGCTAACATGCTCCATCAACACTCCAAATAAGTTCATCTAGACATGAATACGGCAGAGATGTAGACGATCTGTGGTTTATTCACATTTCTCCACATGGTCTGGTCTGGTCTCTGGACTAATATGAGCGATATCGTAGAGCTCTGGGGGACTTAGGACGGATGCAATATTTGTTTTCTCCATTTCTGATTTGGCAACATCAGGGATGACATGGAGGAGCATCAAGAAGGCGATAAGCTTTCACGACACATTCGTGTCATTTCCACTTGAATAGTGGATGGATGGATAGATAGATACTTTATTGATCCAGAGGGAAATGTCAATGATAGGTTACACATCTCACAAATTTAGAGACATAACCTCAGGCTCTCAAAACTTATGATGTGATTCTTTCACTATTACTATTTTCTGATATTTTAAAGACTAAACATATTCAATATTAATTAAAAAAAATATTGAAGAACAATTGAAGAACACACACACACACACACACACACACACACACACACACACACACACACACATCAAATGAAAAAAACTTCCAACAATGTGAAGAACCCGAGCCTGTGTGTGCTGATCAAACACGACCCTGAGCAGTGTCCAGGCCACGAATTCACTTCACATCTCCATGTTCCAACTCACCTGATATCTACGGATCTATACATTAGTATGCGGCTGCTGGAACTTTACCATGACGGAAATAAAGATGGGGGGGCAGAGAAGCAGAATATGTCGGCCCCGGTGTGAGAGGTATATCATTGAAAAGGTTGAGGCATTAGAAAGCAGGTTACAGTCAGCAACAATGTAGCACGCTAACGACTTCCCCCCTTCGAACACTCGGCTACAATGTAGCGCAGCGGGGAGAGCGGATGGATACATAGTTTCTACTCACACATCAGAAGAAGTTGGACGGTGAAGACGTATCGTACTCCCGACGGCTCTACGTGTTGTGTGTTGACCAGAAGCCGCTTGTCTTGTGTTTATACTCTCCGCGTCCACCTCGCTGCTGCTCCGCTCAGTTCCTCGTCAAGCAGCAGAGCTAATGTTTATCTCTCGTGCGTCCCTCCGCCGCGCTAACGTGAGGTTTCTCGGCTTGCTTGTTGTTTTTTTTTTTTTTTCCTTTAATCGCTCCCGCTGTCTCCTCGTGCATCCTGTCTGTTTGCCCCCCTCCCCTCCCTCCACTCGCGCACGCCACAATAACAATAGAGGGGGAGACGTCGTGCGCGTCAGTGTCTCGACATGCGGCAGCCAATGGGCGAGCAGGTCTCACGGGGACCGCGGCTCTCGGCCAATCGCGGGGCGGTTCTCACAGAAAGGGCCGCGAGCCAGAGTCTGTCTGGTTCGTCTAGATTGACAGGTCTGCGAGACTGTTTTTTTAAGGTGGCGCCGCTGAGATTACCCCCACAACCCGCCCCCCCCCCCCCCCCCCCCCCCCCACCACCCCAAACACTCACGAACTGCAACACTCCACTCTTTAATGGTCAGAAAACATCCTTAAGAAAAACCATAATCTGGGATCTTCAATTCAAGTGGTTGACAGTGAGCTGCATCATTTACAAATCCATGAAATCAAAGAATGTACAGTAATTCAGTGTGATTTTTATTTACAAGAACTGACATGAGCTACATGTAACATTTGAAAGATATGTATGATATTAAATAAATAAATAATAAGTATCTTATGATCCCAGGTATGTCATGATGCCATGAGTCCACCGGTTCTGAAACGTTAAAGGATCATACCGGTCTAATTCTGACTTCTCTCCATTAGCAGAGGTTTGGTCCTCAACACTTCCTGTGTGCATCACTTTACGCGTCTACGTTAGTAGAGCTCATTGTACCCGTTTTAACCGCCATTCCTGAAACGGACGTTTTTTTCTTAAATTTGTTCTTAAGAAAGTTCCGAAGAAAAAACTCGCAAAACCACAAACATGTTAACACCTGTGTTCCTATCGTGATGAATCCTACATCTTCATAAATTTAAAGCACGTGCCAGTTGTTCCTAATTAGCAGATGTTAACGCCCGCCCATGTCCATAAAAGGGCATAAGACCGCAGGGCCGTGTGCACACACAGAACTTCAGCAGAAAAGTTGAGATGGAAGTAAAGAATGTTGAAAAGGAAATCTAAAGACGGTGGACTCCAAATGAGAGAGAAACATCAGTGGTTCTGAACAGGAGGAAGCCGACAGACGGCTGCAGGAAGTGAACAGCAAACGAGCCGTTATATTTGTGTAGCGTCAGTCGTGGATATAAAATAACACTAAAACAAGATGCTGTTACTCGTTCAGTGGATGCTGCATCCGGAGAAAGATGCACAACCGATGAAGTAGAATAAAAAATGGTTTGATGTCAAAAAATAAATGGCCAAACACAGAAAAGCAGTTATCGGTTTAAAATTCATGAACTTAAAGAAATGAATACAATTTTTATTTTATTTTTTGCGTGAGTGATGCGTTTATTTCTTGAGATTAATTGTAGGATAGAATCTGTAAAAGTCTTCATTTTAAAGCCAATTACAAATGACCATTTAAAAAAAGATTATTCCTTAATTTTCTCAAGTGACAGAAATCAACATGGTAACAGAGGTTTTATTACTTTCTTATTTACATTGAAAACGGGAGATGATTACGAGTAAGTTCCCCTCAACAGCATCATTAAAAACCGTACACACGTCGTTCGTGCCAGCAGTTTATGGGACATTTGATTTTACATTCTGTAAATGTTGAACATGCAAAAAACATTTGGCGTAATGTGAGCATCCGTTACTATGGTGATGTTCTGAGCACATGGTGGAAACCCTCTTTAAACAAGTCACAGATGCTTTAACTTTCAATCGACAGAGAGCTTTACGGATCACGTTTGTGAACAAGCATCGCCCCGAGAGTCGAGCAAGGCACGAAGACCAACCCACATGTTTAAAGAACAACCCTTCCAGCGGCACAACGAGGATCCGTTCATCTACCCTGCATGCTGAGTGATATCACGGTTTACCTTATTTGTCTACGATGTGTTTGATGATTCTGTTGTATTTTCAAGCTGCCTTTTATTACGACACATCAGACAAATCAGTGCAGGACAGCGTGTCTGAGACAAGCAGCGGAATAAACGTGTTTCTAGTACTGATGCGTCCCCCTCCTGGTCGGGACAGTTCACAGAGCAGGAGGAGGTGGAGGAGGAGGTACGGGGGGGTTACTGGGGGAGGGGCTCAGGGTTTACTGGGGGAGCGGGAGGTGAACACCCCTGAAGTCTCCAACATGGTCTTTCTTCGTGCCGTCTCCTTGGCAACGTTGTGGTTGAGACGCCTCAGACGTTCCTGGGGACAGATTATATTCAGTTACATGGTTGTTTTGTATCGTTCTTTTTAAGAAACGGCATTTCAAGAGTATCCATCTCCCCGTGTGGAGTCGGATTTCCGGGTGAGAGGGGGCATGACACTGGGGGGGGGGGGGGGGGATTAACCAGCTGATCTACCCTTGTTGTAAAAACAGAAGGCTCTCCACCGACCTGAGCGTTCTGCAGGATGTTGTTTACGAGCACGACTCTACGCCTTGCATTCAGCAGCTTCTTTACATAAGGGTCCAGGTCCAGAGCCACCTTCTGATGTTCATTGATCCGGCATAACTCTGCAAAGACAAGGAAGCATTTTCATTTTTTTTCAGTTATCCTGGATAAAAATAATTACTATAGGTTAAAACTCCTAAAACGGCACTTAAACATGCTGGTATCATTTTGTTAAGAAACAAATATTTGTATTATGTAATTTTAAGTGAAAAACAATCTTAATTAAAGTGTTATCATAAAGGTTTTCAAGTCACTCATGACAATATTTACATGTATGATTGAGCTAATGTTTTTCCAAATATATAGGCGATTTATTAGAGAAAAAATAACATTTTAACAGATATATACAAGAAGTTACCTGTGGCCAGATTGTCTATATGTTCTCTTAATTCTACCTGGCTTTCCCTGTAAAGAAAGAAAAGAACCCAATTAATCCAGAGCCGGAGGAGTTAATTAAAAAGGTAAACAGAGAGGACGACACTTGGGAACCGTGTTAGCAGCTTCACAAACATGAACGTGGACACATCTTCGGTTACGAGCTTAGTAACGGTAGTCTCGACTCTCTACGACTTTCAGTTCCGGTGATACACCAGGAGAACCACCTGAACCCCCCTTCTTCAATTAAATGGTCACACCCATGGCTTCCGCCGGCCAGGGGTTCACGTATAGTCCAGATTCAGGTTCACAGAAACTGAAAGCATAGAGGGGGGCGTGACGTATCAACGTTCAAACAAAAGAAGCGTCTGAAACGTGCGAGAGTTGTCGTATAAAATCAGTAACATCTCCCAAAAAGACCCCACCGGATCACGTGACCGCGGCAGTCACGAGTGTGTAGTTAAAGGATTCCCCTGGGCGCAGCTAGCAAGGATGACAGCGGCGGCGCGTGACCCTAGACGAACAATTAATCAAGGATTCGATAGAGGAAGCGCTGTTTTACCTGACGGAGTGCACGTGCAGGTCGAGTTGCTGGATTGCCGGTTTCAAGAGGTCGAGCAACCCCTCGGCTATAACATCTTTGCCGGAGGAAGTCGCGACAACAACCGCCTCCGCCGCCGCCATTTTAGGAAATAAAAAAAAAACACAACAAACGGTCAACCGGAAGCTGCGTCACGTCAGCGTGACGCGTGAGACCTCTCCATTTTCTTCCCGTGGAAAGAAATAGTTTAGCTAGCAGCGCCATTTTCGGTCGGCGCCTCCGCTGTCTCCAACGCCTTTTAAGATCAGACAAGGAAGACACGAATTCAACCAGAGTTCGTCAATTTCTCACTAGCGTTTAGTCAGGAAGGTAGACGTGTTATTATAGGTTATATATATAAAAACACAAGAATATAAGGAGACCACACACGGCCAACACTGTGCCGGTAAACGCTGAGCTAGCTGCTAAAGCTAACACTAGCTGGCTGTAAGGCTTTTTTCCCCTCGACCGACGCATCATTCAGTGTAAGTAAAACAATATACTGGTGATTATTCTTTTACGTGCTTGAGATGTTAATGAGCACTTTTAAATGTGTATAAAGTTGATAATTAGGCCCGCTGGTGTTACATTATGATCTGTCCGTGTCCACTTGTGTTTGCAAGTTGGTCAAGTTAAGCTAGTTTATTGGGATCATTTGAAAGGGTAAACAAATTATATATTAAAGCTGTTGCACTTCAATGTAACTGCTACCTCCTATCTGACTCAACAATATAGCAATAATTAAGTCCAACAAACACATTTACTAATGAATGCGGCTTCATTTGGAGAGGAGGCATCCACTGAGAAAAGTTTGAGAAATATAAAAATGTATTTTGTCGTCACTTTATGACGTACAACAATGGAAACTAATGTGCTGCATGTGTTGGCTGTCTTTAATGAGGAGGCAGCTGTTGGGACATTTCACCCGACCTAATCAGTGGCCTCACTAATGATTTCTCCAGACCACCATCATGTTGAGATTAGGTTTACCTCACCTTTTGTGTGTTAATAGTTTGGGTTAACTGATGGTTAGCAATTAAGATGCTTATTAGAAGTTTCTCATAGAAATTGGATGATGGTGTCTCAAGGGATTTTGTAAGCTTTTCCTAAAGAGTGAGACAGTATTTGAGGAATAACCAAACTATATCAGTCAGTATATTATTTGTAATATCTTAAAAACGTCCATTAAATATATTTTACCCAGCACTTGTGCTCACAGTAATGAGTCAGGGTTCAATATTGTTTAATTGAATTTGAGTCATTCCTAATCAACTGTTATTAGCTTTATTTTTTGGAGTCAAAGAAAAGGCACATATTTGTAGTGAAAAATAATCTTAAATTCCCCCTTTCAAAAGGATAAGAAAAAAACATTTACATTTTTTAAATCAGGCTCAATTTTCACTAGATACAGTTTATGTAATCTGTCACTGGAAACATTTATTTCGAGTGAGAAAGGATTTAAAAAATAGTCTCGTACTCAAATGTTTTCAAAAATTATTTTGCTAATGAAAACAATGAAGAGTGATATCAATCTGAATGTTTTACCAACCATACCCAAAATGGAACAAGCGATCAGAACCAAACTAATACTGACAATTAACATATCTAATATACATTTAATGTCTTATTGCAGTATAAATCTTGCTGTTGACCTTGTTTTTTTTTTGTCCATCTGTTTCCAGGAGCCTGAAGTCAAAATTATGGCAGCCTCCTCCCAAAAAGTTGTGCTGAAAAGTACCACCAAGGTGTCCCTAAATGAGCGGTGAGGCGCCACGCACCCTGTCAGCAGTTACACACCCGAAGGTTCTAGTGCTCCCAGTGGGAGGCTACTGTCGGGTGGGACCGGACCCGAACATGGATGCTCTTGTGACTGTCCCCAGTGTGTGCACTGCTCACTCAACTTTGTTGGTCCTATCAATGTTTCTTGATGCACCTGCAAAGTTAAATATGAATGTAAGATGGAGCGGAAGGGGCTGGCTCTGGCCAAATATATTGTGTAAGCAGTGCACACATGCAGACAAGGGTAAAGGGTAGTGGTCGTCCTGAGTAAGCCTTGGTTCGCCTATGCAGGACCAGACCACTGTCATACAAAGGCCCTGGCACTCCTGCTCCCTGTTACTTAAACAGCACAATATACATCAAGTATACGCCTATAAAGGGGAGAGGAAGGCTTAAGCTAAACCAGGAGGACGGGGCACATCTTGATCCTGTCTGCCTCTCTCACCACCAGTGGAAGTGAAGCACAATGCTCCTTTTTATCCTCCCGTTCTGTCTTTCTTTCTCTTCTCTCCTCCAAGTCTATAAAAGACCAGATACCCAGTCCTGGCTTGGACGTGACAAAGAGCTCCCCATCCCCCTTCCCCCCCATCTCTCCTTCCCTTCCGAGTCTCTTTAGTGGTTTAACCACTAGTCACGGTCCTTGCTGTAAGTGGCTGGGTGGCCAAGCACCTCTCACGTCCAGGGCCTCCGCTGCTGCATTACGACGACACCAGCCAGCCAGTCAGCCGGAGGCCCGTAAGTGGCAAATTGCGCTCTCCTTCTGGCACCTTCTCTCTACTTCTGTCCTCCGGTCTGTCTTTGCACTGTGAGTTTTTCTTTATCTTAGTTCTGCTTTCCTTCTTGTGCTTGTTTTAAGACATGCTGAATTCAAGTATAAGTCATTCTGGATTTTCATGTGAACGAGAGAGAAAAATGAATGCCGACAAGTCTGTGTGGCTTGGTCCGTACTGTGAGAAATTGATGTGGAGCCCTGCTTCCTCCTCCTGTATATCCCCTGTCCTCTTCTTTTACTTCATCCCTCTCTTTCCCTCCCACCTCTAAAGCTTCACTAACATGCTGAAGAACAAGCAGCCCACTGCGGTAAGCATTCGAGCCACCATGCAACAGCAGCATTTGGCCAGTGCCCGCAATCGCCGGCTGGCCCAGCAGATGGAGAACCGGCCCTCAGTGCAAGCTGCTCTGAATCACAAGCAGGTGAGGCCAAATATCAGACAGACCGAGTGTCTGTGGAGGTTTTTTTCCTTTTACCGCGTAGAGTCACGTCGTGAGACTGACCTGCACCAATACTGTATTTGTGTAAAGAGTTATTGGAAGATGGGTGTAACCTGGGTGTAAAAAACGGACAAATTCAACAACGTAGCTAATGTAGCATAGCATTTATTGTCTCAAATGTTTTTGGAAACACATTTTGGAGAATAATTTTTATAATCATGAGTCATCGTGTTGGTTTGAGACACCATGAAGCAGCACATTTCCTCACAAACGTTTTTTTGGGTGCGGTAAACACTTCCCTGGTAACGTGAGCTCCACCAGTCATCGCTGTTTCTTAGGATTGTGGGTAGTGTAGTACTTTGACTCTACAGGGGCAGTTACGATATTGAGGCTAACAATCAGGCGTCCCAGAATTCAGAATATGAAATATTTTCCATGTTGGCGTGTAGTTCTGGTGAGTGGGACTGGGTTTCATTTATACATTTATACTCTTTCTCCGATACGCAGAGGTAGAGCAAGTCGTCCTCCAATCGGAAGATCGGTGGTTCGAATCCCGGCTGCTCCAGTCTGCATGCCAAAGTGTCCTTGGGCAGGCGGCTCCTCTGCCATCAGTGTATGATTGTGATGTTATATGAACCACATAGGCTAATACTTATACAAACTGTTTCTTTACAACTCTGAAAAGTTACATTAACAAATATGTGAACGTGCCAACAACAACGGGTTCAAGTATTGATACGCAGATGGTTGTTTAAAAGCGTTTCAACATCCATTTGTGGCCAATTGTGGGAGTGAAATCTACAGTTTTCTGCGTTGACCCCACCTGTCGGATCACTTTGCCCACCTCGTTCGTCTGATTTAGTTTTATCATAATTGCGTCTGTGAATAACTCGTCAGAGCCTGAAGCAGCGCCTGGGGAAGAGCAACATCCAGGCCAGGCTCGGCCGACCCGTTGGGACTTTGATGCGTGGAGGAGCCGCTGGAAGCCGTGGAGGAATGCGAGGGATGACCAGGGGTGGCCTCCGAGGGCGAGCCAGAGGAGGAGTCATGAGGGGAGCTCTGTCCCTGAGAGGTGTGTGTTACACACAACCTGACTTATGAATATGGCTCACATTCCAACTCCTTGACAGTTTGTATGAGTGATTTGACTCTGTGTTGCACAGGGAAGAGGGTGTCGGTCACAGGTGGGCCTATGCGAGGTCGCGGCGCCGCTGGCCGTTTGGCGATGCGTAGAGGAGGCCGTCACCGTGGAGGACCCGTTAGCAGAGGAGGAGCTTTGGTCCGAGGAGGAGTGGCAAGAGGAGGAGTAGCCAGAGGAGGAGTAGCCAGAGGTAAGGCTGTTTTTCACTTTAAGCAGGTTTAAGACATGGTCGACTGATAAATATTTGACGTTGGTGTTTGAGCTCTATAACTAAATCATCACAAATGTACATTGACTTGAATCGCTCTTCAATCACTTCTGTATGTTTTGTCTGTCAGGCCGCGGTGGACTCCGTGGACGTGGTGGCTTTGCCGGCAGAGGTGGTCGCGGCCGCGGACGGGGTCGAGGTGTCGGCCGATCGGCTGTGACCCGCGAACAACTAGACAACCAGCTCGACGCCTACATGTCAAAGACCAAAGGTCACCTTGATGCCGAGCTGGACGCCTACATGGCCCAGGCGGATCCAGACGGCATGGAGTGACACTCCTGACGGACTCCTGAAGCAGACGCGTGCAGAGTCGCTGCAGAACTTCACAGCTGGACTTGCACATACAGTGTAGTTTCCCACCAGATCGACGGGCTGAGAAATGATCGTATTTGTAATGTTGGTGAGAGTTGGGACAGTCCAGGACTCTTAGCTTTGGAACAGCAAGAAATCAAGATTTCCCTTGAATGTGCTTTCCCCCTCCCCCTACTCAATTTCTGCATCAACCTGTTCCTGCAAAACCCACCAGGCGATGTAGTGTTTAACCTTCTGTTGAAACCAATTTTGAATTGTTTTGTTTTTTTTAAACTTTCATTTTAAATGTGATTTTAGTGTTAGAGTGCTCAGACCTTTTTGGGGGGGATTCATATCTTGTTTTGGAAACATTTGCAATGCAAAACATGTCTAAATTATTCGTTAAAAAGAATGTGAGCAAAGTGTTTCCATTTGTCATGATTTTTTTTGTATTTAAAAGATGATCTTTGAAGTCTTTTGTTCCTCTGTGTCTTCCACCTATCAGCATTGGTCAATGGACTGCTGATGTTCTTAACTTGTACTAGAAAGCATTTGTATGACATTATCCAAATCAAGAAAAAAAAAATAGGTTTTAATTAAAATGGAAAGGATTTCCGTAATTGTCTCGATTGTATGAATTTTAATGCCCTTGAGTGAAAATGTTGACAGCAGATAAAATGGAGTGAGTTAAATGTATCTCCAGAGTGAGTGAATAATTAGCTGATAATGGCTAAAAAAAATAGGAGCTCAAATTCCCCATTGGACATAGATGGCGATGTCTTTAAATTGAGACCTTTAACTTTATTGAACCCTTTTTTCTTCTGTTTTATTTCGATAATTTTAGAAACAAATCAGTAATTCACAAGAAAAAATAGACTTAAAATCTGGAGAAAATGAGCATAATCATAGACTATATATATAATTAGTCGACAGTCATCGTGTTGTCACCCATTGGGTTTGGACTATGATTTTGCAGCCTCGAGTTTGGCTTTTCGGCCGTCACTATGTTGAATTTTTGCAACCAGTGAAGGGGAGTGACCGTATTTGGACATGTGGAGGATTCAGCATCTTCAGCATACGGTCTGGAGGAGCCGGGATTCAAACCACCAACTGGAGGACGACTTGCTTAACATTTATACATTAAGTCTAAGACGAGCAGGAAAATCCTTGACTGAAAGTTAAGCCTCTTTCATCCTAATCATAATGCATCTCAAACAAAAACATGTATAAACTTTGTATCTAAGATATAATTGCTAGTGGCAGATAGGAAACTATACATTCATTATATTCAGTAATTAATTAAGTATTTCACACAATATGTTTGTTATAAAGAACAAGCACAATGCAATTTCTCATAAAGAATATCAGTTTACATTTCTCTTTAACAAAATAAACACATTCACAAAAACAGCAAGGCAATATTGAAAATAAAGCACACATGGATAAATAAAAATATATTACATGCACATAATATTAAATATAGCGCTGGGTTTAGTGTTTACAGTTAAAAAAAAATCTCAGCCGGTTTTAAAATAAGTAATTATCAACATCCCAGTAAACGTTCCGCATTCAAAACAACAACAAAAAAAGCACTGAAAATCAACCAAACGTCGATGTCGGCGGATTTGATATTCAAACATTTGTAGTTAGGATTTCCATGCTGCCTTGAACGCATCGTGGGTTGTGTCAAATGACGTCACTCAACCTATAAGTACGTGTGCGGCCCCTCAGAGGATCCTCTTATCAGCGCTCGTTGTTCGGTGGGAACTTGTCCGGAGAGCTAGCAGGTAAGAGAACGCGGTCAGTCCAGTAGAGACGATACAAAGATACACACGGACTGTGGATACGTAGTGTACGATGGTGCGATTTTTATTTAATCATTTAAGAACATTTGTTTGCGCACTAATTCGTCCTCGGTAACGTTAACCTGAAGAGCCGGCTGCTAGCTAGCTGTGACGCTGAGGTAGCTAACCGTTTCTTTAAACGTTTAGTTAATAATGTATTGTTTTTTTTGGTACATTGATTTCCCCTATCACTCTTAAGTATTAAACGCTATTTAACTGGCCTTTAATTGATGGGACACTTTCACGCGTTTTCCTGCGGTGACGATTCAAAATGTCTGCCGTGAAGAAGCTCCACGCGGTGCATTATGGTCGATCGGGAAGAACAGGCGCGGTTTTTATTAACTTTTCTTTAATGGTAACTTTCGATGCTATCCTATTACTGTAGCATACTGTAATATCGGCTTACCTACTTTAATTATTTATTACGTTTATTTTATATTTATCCCACATTTTTACTTCCGTCCGCTGATTCACCTTCCACGTCATGCAGACATAACTGATAGTCTCGTGTGTCGTTATTGCGTTTTCTTGACTTTGCATCCGTATCGCTTCTCTGGACACCTGCTCAGTCACGTGGTCCGACGCCACCGTGCAGACTTGTCATTGGGATTGATCTGTGCAGTGGGCTGATCCCAGGTCAGCCGTGGCTATATAACTCCAGGTTTTGCTTTCATCTCTGCACTGTCTGTTGCAGAACGGTGACAATGAGGCCTGAAACAGTGATTTGACTGGTTTTTAGATATTTTATTTATTAAAACCCAACTGTCTTTTGCAGGATTATGGCTTTGCTGCTGAAGGAGATGTGGGATGAACTATCCTTCAGGATGAACTGTGGATGACGATGAAGCTCTGGCACATGAGGTTAGTATTTCACTCCATGTAATGTTTTGCCAGGTGGTTGCAAACGAACAACTAGACATGGGTGGAGAGGAAAATCCTGATTTTTGACTTAAAATCCTATTTTAAACTTGTTGGCACAGTATGAGCTCTGGTCCTGTTCGGTGGTCCATCGAGGTCATACAGTGCATAGAGCAATTATTCTCTTGCAACCCACTGCTGCTCGCTCTGTGGTAGTGTTACTTATGGGAACTGACAGCCGTTAATAGTTTAACGTGGTTATTGTTTATTAATGGTGGTGAATTTAAACCGTCCTCTCCGTTTCAGGTGCCGAGAACATCAAACCAGCTCGGTGAGTAGTATTACCAGACTAAATCTACTCTTAGTGTCATGATGATCTGGCAATATGTTCAACTGCTCTGATGTGTGATTGATAAGCTGCCTCTGAACAACTTGTGCCGCTCACGGAGTACGTGGGTGGTTTGTGGGACACGCGGTAACCTTGGTTCTGCCTCTGCAGGTTTAAGGACTGGTGGGAACAGATGGTTGGCCGTCGCCATCTTGCTTGTGGCGTGGAAGGACCGAGGGTGCTGAGTGAAGCCTGGTAAGTTGGGAAGAGAGAAAAATCTACTGCATAATAAAAGCACTGTATGGTATCTGCAACCAGCTGGTTCATCAGCTGGAATGTTCATAAGTCAGTGCTAGAGGAACTCAACACCTGGCATCGTTGGTCTCCACGCAGTCTGTGTTTGGAGTCCTGGTTGTGTGTTGAAACACTACACACCTTCAGTTTATCTGCAAAACCCACATTATCTGACCTCCCACTCTGTCCTGTTCCAGGTTTCTGCTGCAGCGAAGGATGTTCTCCTCCTGCAGGCGTTTGGCTCAAAGGTGAGTGTTCAACTCTGTTTTTTTTTAAGAGTGATTTAGAGTATGTGGCCAAATGTAAAAGAAGGCACTGTATGGTATCTGCAACCAGTTGCTTTATCAGCTGGAATGTTCATAAGTCAGTGCTAGACAAACTCAACACCTGGCATCGTTGGTCTCCACGCAGTCTGTGTTTGGAGTCCTGGTTGTGTGTTGAAACACTCGCCAGACGTCTACATTTTAACATGATTTTTAGGTTTATTTTGTCATCATTGGAGTGTCTAAATATGAAGTGGTGCTTAATAAACGTGCTGACGGTTCCTCCCTGTTCCTCCAGGGTTCTGCTGCTGCACAGGACGGCCTCGTAATCACCGCTGGGATCCAACAGCAGAGGTGAGTGTTTCACTTTTAGAGTTTTTAAATCAGAATGAGCTGAGGTCTGTCCCGACGGGCCTTTAACTGTAGGGCCATGTCGTTGGAAATGCCTCACAGAATAACTCTGTGGTTTCGCTTTACCCACATGTTCACTACCATGAGCTCTGTGGGATATTTCTGCAGTATATTCATCTTAGTGGGGAAACTAGAAAGTGTTTAATTTGAGAATACTGACAACGCTCTGCAAACTGAACCGTTCAACCTTTGACCTGTGTAGGTAAATATGAAGGAATCTGGATGCCGTCGACTTATTTTAACTCCTACTCGTTTGTTTCCAGACGTCTACATTTTATATGGTTTTTAGGTTTATTTTGTCATCATTGGAGTGTCTAAATATGAAGTGGTGCTTAATAAACATGCTGACGGTTCCTCCCTGTTCCTCCAGGGTTCTGCAGCAGCACAGGACGGCCTCGTATCACCGCTGGGATCCAACAGCAGAGGTGAGTGTTTCACTTTTAGAGTTTTAAATCCAAAGGAGCTGAGGTCTGTCCCGACGGGCCTTTAACTGTAGGGCCATGTCGTTGGAAATGCCTCACAGAATAACTCTGTGGTTTCGCTTTACCCACAGGTTCACTACCATGAGCTTTGTGGGATATTTCTGCAGTACATTCATCTTGACGGGAAACTAGAACGTGTTTAATTTGAGAATACTGACAACGCTCTGCAAACTGAACAGTTCAACCTTTGACCTGTGTAGGTAAATATGAAGGAATCTGGATGCCGTCGACTTATTTTAACTCCTACTCGTTTGTTTCCAGACGTCTACATTTTAACATGGTTTTTAGGTTTATTTTGTCATCATTGGAGTGTCTAAATATGAAGTGGTGCTTAATAAACATGCTGACTGTTCCTCCAGGTTTCTGCAGCAGCACAGGACGGCCTCGTATCACCGCTGGGATCCAACAGCAGAGGTGAGTGTTTCACTTTTAGAGTTTTAAATCAGAATGAGCTGAGGTCTATCCCGACGGGCCTTTAACTGTAGGGCCATGTCGTTGGAAATGCCTCACAGAATAACTCTGTGGTTTCGCTTTACCCACAGGTTCACTACCATGAGCTCTGTGGGATATTTCTGCAGTACATTCATCTTAGTGGGGAAACTAGAAAGTGTTTAATTTGAGAATACTGACAATGCTCTGCAAACTGAACAGTTCGACCTTTGACCTGTGTAGGTAAATATGAAGGAATCTGGATGCCGTTAACGTAATTTAACTCCTACTCGTTTGTTTTCAGAATCCTGAGATGATCCCGTGTCTGGATCAAGTATCGGCAGCCTTTCACTGTGAGTTATTGTTATTAATGCTCTTCAGTGTTTGGTCATATACCAAGGCTTTCAGGACTCTCCGTTCCTGTCTTGCTGTGGAATTGACCAGAAATAAAACCCATCCCACTGGGCTTCTCCAGCAGCTTGCTGAGTAGACCTGTTGGGAACATGAGCTGCCCTTTCTTTACTGCCTCGTCTGTAAACGTGTTCAGTTGTCTGTACTGTAGACTGACTGCAGCCACAGACGTAACAACGTTCTTCCTCTGTTTTCAGACCGAGGCCTTGGTGAACCAGCTGCCTTCACTCCTGCAAATTACACAACTTCATAAAGTGTCACTGGATTTTGTCTACTTTGTAATCGATGACTGCAAATAAAATATCTGACGCAAAACTCTCAATTGTCTTGGTCTCTATGAGGGGGGGGGGGGGGGGGGGGAACTTATTTACAATGTCTTTATTTAGGTGATGCTTTGCACCAAGGTGACTTAAAAAGTTTTGGGGGGAGGATAAAGGATTTTCACAGATGATTAAACCCTCGCAATAAGTTGATTATGGTGAATTTTCATGATCAGCTATTGTAAATATTGTCACACATGACGTGGGGGGGGGAGCTCTCCAGCTGCTGTCGGCGAAGGGATACATTTGGTTTAACAAAATTAATTGAGTGCAATTTATTTTAAGGGTGTTTTTCCAGTAGCAGGTTCTCAGACATGTGTCACATTTTTCTAGGGGGAAAAAAAACTTTCATATACATTTAATACTAGGTTACACTATCAAAGATGGCTGGCATTATAAAAGCTCATCACTTTTCTGTGTATTCATTCGGTTATCTTTGTCAATTTAAAATAAAGCTAGATTATGCTATTTTTTTTGTGTGCATTTTTCAGTTCCTTCATTGGTTCGCTAATACAGAACCTGCCCCAGTCCTCGCCAAGACCAAGAACGTGGATCACATTAGTCCAGTTCTGAGGTCTTCACACTGTGAATAATCATACTTTTTAATAAAACACTATCATTGAAGCCCAAAATAATCTCTGATCTTCTACATTATGAACCATCCAGGTTCAGGTCTGGTTCAGGTCTGCTTTCTGTCCCCAGAGGCTTATCTAAACATGGAGAAGCAGACCTGACACGTTTACAGCTGTAGCAGCATATTTCCTCCACTAGGGGGCAGTCTATTTACACGAGCAGAAGGACTGAGCCCTGGTGAGTTCAGGTTTCATGAGCAGCGACTCCAGCTCTGCACTGTATGAAGGTAAAAACACTTGAGCACCTGAGATTTGTTGTTGTAGGAAACATTCACACTTTTCACTAAATTCAAAGTCACAGAAAAATATTCCAGTCACAAACGTGTAAAAATGCCTTTACAATATTTTCACAATAAAACATTTTTTCTCTCTGATTTTTCCAGTGCAAACACCAGGGTTGAAATCCTTGAAAATGCTTGAATTTTGTTTTCAAGGTTTGAAACGTGCTTGAATTTGTCCTTGGAAACCTGCAATGAAACCTGAATCTGCTGCTACGAGTCTCAGGGAAGTTATTATTATTTATTAAATCAAGGTTTTTTCAGTTTCAAATACGGTTTTTGCATCAACAGGCATGTAGCCTCAACATCCATCTCATTACTCAAAACACGAACCCCATCCATGTTGTTGTCTCTCTGCATCTGTTGTTTTTATTGTTGTCGTTGGTTCTTTGTGGTCATTTGTGCTTTTTTGTGCTTTTTTGTGCTTTTTTGTGTTTGTAGTTATTTAGTGTTTTTGCAGATCTGTCGTTGCTCTCGTGTCTCTTTGTCACATATTGTTTGATGGCCGTTTGGCATATTTTTTATTGTTGTTTTTGCATCACTTTGTACTTATTGTATCTCTCTTTGTAGTCGTGCGACTGTCTTTGTAACAACACAGTATTTCTGCTGAATAGATTGCGCCGTTATACCCATGACCTTGCCCAGGCTCACGTGCCCGTTATTCTCTTCCATTAATCCATCGCGGAGGAATGATTCATCTTCAAGTATTTGGGCGGAGCATTCCTTTAAATGGTATCACGATGTCTAACGGAAGTAGGTGAAAGTTCGCAGAGGAGAACAATCTGTGAGATCAGCAGATTCAAAACAGCTTCTAGTTCAAGCAAACAACACTGTGCAGTGTGGGTCACATGATACCATACAAACAAAGGAAACCGCAGTGAAACTAGGAAGTACATGTGTCACACATGTCTCTGCTCATATATATATATATATATATATATATATATATATTAGCAGCCAGGTCCCTATTTGGACCCCGGTTCCTGGTACTCTCTGTGCAGTGTGGACTGTTTATTTATGTCATCTGTGTTCATGAAAAGTGAAGCCAATGCTGAAGAGCCTTAAACTTGCATTCTCTCTGTTGGCCATCAGGGGGCGACTCCTCTGGATGCACATGGAGTCTGATTGTACTGAAGTCTATGATAATATGACTCTACTTCTCACCTTATTTATTATCTCGGTAGTTTATGGTCTCAAAAAGTAGCGTATGCTTTAGGGGCGGGGCTACATTGTGATCGCTACCACTACCATGCTATCATGCTACCAATGCAATACGCTACAAAGATTACTTTAACTCAGATCCAGTACGGTTGTGTTCGTCAGATCCACCCGTCGCTCCTCTGCAGTCCAAATATGGTCGCTTCTTTTCACTGGTTGCAAAAAAATAAAAATCCAAGATAGCGTCGGCCAAAATGCCAAACTTGAGGCTTGTTTTTGACAAATGTTTTTATTGTCTTTTTTCAATGAGCAAAACAAAAAGTAAAATAAATACATAAAACAAAGCAAGAACAATAGACTATAGAGCTGTCATGAAATCATCCCCCTCCAAAAACTCCATAAATGAGCCCCAAATCTTTACAAACGTCTTATATTTCCCTTTAACAGCATATGTGTGTTTTTCTAATGCAAGGCATTGCAGTAGCCCCTCAACCCAAATTAACTTGCTTGGTCTGTGCATAGACTTCCATGATAGTTTATTATTATGTTAAGCTTCAAGAAGACAGAGTATAACCATTTTGTTAACTTGAGGCTTGTTGACTACAGAAGAGCGACGGGTGGATCTGCAGAACCCTAAAGCATGCCCTGCTTTATGGTCTATTTTATAATTAACTAAATAAACATCATGCTGAATTAAAGAGGACTATAAAATGTTTATAATGTGATAATTCAATGAGAAGTAGGGTCATTTTCTTATTATTATAACTATTAAAGGCATAAAAGTGTCCAATATTTGTTATACTGTGTTCTTATTCATACTGAAAACTTAATTTTCATACAGTAAATTATACATATTTTGTAGGTGATACCAATTAAGGTTTTCCCAGTATCAGTAACCCCCTAAATGTCTCATCATTAGTCCGATCCACGATGACTCACCGTTGTTCCCTGTTTAAGTCTGTTTACTACAAACGTACCCGCTTCTCTGCCTGGCTTCGACTTCCTCACATCTGCTGAGCACGCTCTCCCTCCTCGCAGCCACGCGGTGCCCACGCGTCGCTTCTGCACGCTCATTGGCCGGAGCCGACACAAACAAAGATTCTCCGCCAATGGGAGCGGTGTGCACGCGCTGAGCCACACCGTCCATGCCTTGCTGCTCATGTCCCGATTCGTGGGCAGTCGGTTCACATAAAACCCAACCCGCGCCCTCTTTGTTTACAGCAGATTCAAGTGGAAGAAGAAGCGAGAAGAAGGAAGAAACGGGAAGCTTGTGTTTCCGTTAGCGAGCGGAATTCAGCTTTGTTAGCTTTTCGTTGTCGGATATATATAAAAAAACACAAAATACGCAGTCATGGTGGCCATGGCGAAGAGAATGAAATGCTTCCAGGTGGTGTTTTCGGACCCCAGTAAGAGTTTCTACTGCGGCGGGGACACGGTGTCCGGCCGGGTGGAGGTGGAGGTGAACGAGGTGACCCGGGTCTCCGCGGTGAAGATCCTGGGTCTGGGCAGCGCCAAGGTGGAGTACGCGAAGGGCAAGCAGCGGTGCCGCCAGGAGGCCGAGTACCTCCGCTACGAGGAGGTGTTGCGACTGGACGACCAGCCAACAGGTACGGCGGTCTACTTTACCATCAGAAAAGGGTCGCGGAATAAACTGTTTGTGACGTCACACTGTAAAAAAAGTGGAATAAATTGCATTAGTAATTGTTAACCTAATAGTTGAACTATGGAGGGGAGTTGATGTCAAACAAACAGCTGCAACTTATGTCATTGTTATTTACTTTTCCTTTTTTTTTTTGCAGACTCTGATGGTTCAGTCGTGTTGAGGCCCGGAAACAAATACGAGTACAGTTTTGGATTTGAGCTCCCCCTGCAAGGGTAAGACCCCGTGTTTACTTAACTTTAATAAAAGTACATGTTTGTGTTGAAACATAGTATCCTAATGAGAGACTTTCAAAAAATATGTCCAGCTTGAAATACAAATAAAAAAAAATTAAAAAAACACCCAAAATGTATTTATTCATCCTGTATTTCTGAAGGAGACAAATCCATCAATAATCATGTTAATCTCAAACGTATTTATGAAGAGGGACCTTATGATTTGTGAGACAATGAAAGCCATTGTCTCCCAGATGAAATCCGTGAGGTGCGATTGTTCTCTAACGTCCCACGTGTCCTCTCAGGAAGCTGGTGTCGTCATACAAGGGGAAGTTCGGCTACGTCCACTACTATGTGAAGGCCCTGCTGGAGAGGCCTCAACAGGCCACCCTCGAATGCAAGAAACCCTTTGAGGTGGAGGAGCCCCTGGATGTCAACACCCCAGACCTGCTGGTGAGTTCACAGGATACATTCATGACGCAGTGCTGCGTGAGTTTGACAGGTGAGTTGACCTCCCTGCGTCTCCTCAGTCTCCCGCAGGCGGCATGAAGGAGAAGAAAGTCACCTGCATGTTCATCCCCGACGGCCAGGTGTCACTGAACGTCAAAATCGACCGCCGTGGCTTCTGCGAAGGCGAAGACATCTGCATCAACGCAAAGTTCGAGAACACCTGCTCCCGCATCGTGGTTCCCAAGGCCGCCATCATCGCCAAACACATGTATCTGGCCAACGGACGCACCAAAGTCTTCCGCCAGAAGCTGTCTTCGGTGCGCGGCAACCACATCATCTCCGGCATGTGTGACGCCTGGCAGGGGAAGACCATCAGGGTGCCGAAGATCAAACCGTCCATGCTGGGGAGCAACATCATCCGCGTGGAGTACGCTCTCATGGTAGGCAATCACATGCTGCGTGTATTTTTTTATTTTTTACATTCTGAGACAGCGCTAACGTTTATGGCCGCTCTCCTTCCAGATTTACATCCACATCCCCGGCAGCGAGAAGCTGATCCTGGAGCTGCCGCTGGTCATCGGCACCGCCGGCCTTGGCAGCCGCAGCAACAGCGTGAGCAGCCAGGAGGGTTCAGTCAGCAACGCCTCCCAGAGCTGGGTGTCCCTCAGGATGCCATCCCAGCCTCCCAGCTACTGTGACGTCACGCAAGACTGCCGTCTAGACCAGCCGCTCACGCCGCTCCTGGATGACTTCGACGGTGACGACAGCCCCATCTTCATGACCGCCCCCGCGTTCCCGTTCCCGCCGCCGGCATACACCGAGGTAGGCGTCTCAACCTTGTTGTATCAGCACACAAGCGTAATCCTCTCGTTGCATTGAGAAGACCTTTGCTCTAAATAAAACTCTTGTTGTTTTCAGGCGGAGGAGGAGGTGTTCAATGGCAACGCTCGCATGTTGCCGGTCTGCTGAAGTCCCGGAGGGAATCCTGGTCTATCTCTCTAGAGACCGTTCAACTTAAGCACTTGGAAAAAGGGGCAGAAAGTCCAAACTCCAGAGGAGACGTGTTGGCCGGGGAAGTAAAGCTTGGACTGCGGGAAGAAAAAAAAATAGACTTGCCAGCTCTGTCTGCTGTCTTCACCTCGCTTCATCATCACTTGCGCCGAGTCTTCCGCCGGGTCTTTCAGGGTCACCAACCCGGAGGTGGAGCCCAGAGGCTGTGGTGCGCTGCGTTTCTGAATGAGTTGTGCCTTCCAGACTCAGAACCTTCAGGTTCTCACTTGACTTTATCAGCCACTGTTAAGACTGTTTATTGGGGCCAAGCGTTGTACGAGTCAGACCCCGGGCCGCTGCAACATCTGTGCTTTTTTAGGGGGGTTTCGTCTTGTCCTCACGATGCTTCGTCATTCCTGTATTTTTTAAGGGATTTCACTTGAGGAGTTGTTTTAAGTTTAAGTTTGTATTGCTGTAAAGAATGTGTCATTTTGTCAGTTACAGCATGTAGAATACTTTTTCTTGGATGTTTGTAGAACCTGATGCAGCATCCACATTTTGTTTTATGTACCAGCGTTTTGAGAAAGAAAATGTGGTTTGTTCCTATATTTTTATTGCACTTTTTGATTGATGCATTTTGCTTCACTACTGCCTACAAGATTTTCTGTTATGTTTTGTTTGTGATGTGGAGATCGGATTTTCTCAGTAACGTGTTGGAACCTCACTTTTGACTTCCAAATCCCAGCTTGGTGATTGGCTGTAAAGAAGCTAAATATAACATACGAGAATCCAGTACACACTCCAGTGTCGTAGGATGCACCTTAATGTGAGGATAATCATTGGCTCTGATCTGCGGTTGTCGTGGACGACGTTTCAACGTGAGCTCACCGCTGTGGTGGTTTCACAACTGCTGTTCCTTCAGGGCGCTAAAAGAAAATCACTGTTGAAGACAGATTTGTGAGAAAGAATGTTTGCCATGCATTCATGATACTTATAAGAAAGTATTTTTTTATGAAACCCTGTGGGTTAGTTTTTTATTAAAGGAATGTTGAAAAATATCCAACGTGTCTGCTCTTTCCTGTGTGACTGGTTTAAAATCAGTGAAATCTGTTATCCAACGTGTGGCTTTATCAGTGTTTTGACCATAAAAGCCTAAAAATATTGGTCCTCACTGTAAAGTTGTTTTCTGGAAAGTTAAGACCACATTTAGGACGAAAACAAAAAGTTGATCATGGTGAATTTTCATTAAAAATCCTAACCAGTGACTTGGAAAGGTCCAGCTTCCTCCTGAAGTAGGGAAGTGGAAAATGGAGCCTTTTATGGTCTGGATCATGGACTTCCTGCCAAGCTTTATCTCGGCTTCTAGCCTAGTATTTCTTTAGGAGTAAGTAGGTGAGATGTCAAATGATGATTACTTCTGTAATCTTAGAGCAAAACCTTTATAACCTTGAATTGTATTGTTGGCCTCACACACGGTGGGATTGAACCAGTTTGGCGATAGTGGGTGTACTGTAGAATCGTTCCAGTCAGAATTCCTGTTCTGCATCATTCAGCCAGAGGCATGTGCATGTTTTCCCCCTTTCATAGTGTTCTCAGTGCTGCTGACGTCTGGTAACCGCTGAGAGAAACAGATAAGAACACTGTTTATCACAGTAACTCTGTGAAGGGGCTGCTGCTCTGGGCCTCGCTGCTCACCCGCAAGTGGATGTTCATGGAAGTTTGCCAGAAAACTTAGTATGGATGTTCATGGAAGTTTGCAAGGAAACTTAGTAAGGATGTTCATGGAAGTTTGCAAGGAAACTTAGTAAGGATGTTCATGGAAGTTTGCCAGAAAACTTAGTATGGATGTTCATGGAAGTTTGCAAGGAAACTTAGTAAGGATGTTCATGGAAGTTTGCAAGGAAACTTAGTATGGATGTTCATGGTTGTTTGCAAGGAAACTTAGTAAGGATGTTCATGGAAGTTTGCCAGAAAACTTAGTATGGATGTTCATGGTAGTTTGCAAGGAAACTTAGTATGGATGTTCATGGTAGTTTGCAAGGAAACTTAGTATGGATGTTCATGGTAGTTTGCAAGGAAACTTAGTATGGATGTTCATGGTAGTTTGCCAGAAAACTTAGTATGGATGTTCATGGAAGTTTACAAGGGAACTTAGTTCGGATGTTCATGGAAGTTTGCAAGGAAACTTAGTATGGATGTTCATGGTTGTTTGCAAGGAAACTTACTATGGATGTTCATGGAAGTTTGCAAGGAAACTTAGTATGGATGTTCATGGAAGTTTGCAAGGAAAGTTAGTATGGATGTTCATGGTAGTTTGCAAGGAAACTTAGTATGGATGTTCATGGTAGTTTGCAAGGAAAGTTAGTATGGATGTTCATGGAAGTTTGCAAGGAAACTTAGTATGGATGTTCATGGTTGTTTGCAAGGAAACTTAGTGTGGATGTTCATGGAAGTTTGCAAGGAAACTTAGTATGGGTGTTCATGGAAGTTTGCAAGGAAACTTAGTATGGATGTTCATGGAAGTTTGCAAGGAAACTTAGTATGGGTGTTCATGGAAGTTTGCAAGGAAAGTTAGTATGGATGTTCATGGAAGTTTGCAAGGAAACTTAGTATGGATGTTCATGGAAGTTTGCAAGGAAACTTAGTATGGGTGTTCATGGAAGTTTGCAAGGAAAGTTAGTATGGATGTTCATGGTAGTTTGCAAGGAAACTTAGTATGGATGTTCATGGTTGTTTGCACGTTGAGGCCCGAGCAGGCACCTCCCAGACACCACAGTTGGTCCTTGTCTATAAACAGTGTTCGTGGGGGAGGATCACAACGCCAGACAAACAGAGTAACGTTACTGCAGGCGTATCAGAACGTCTTCTCAACTGTGACAGAAACACAGAAACGTAGTTTCCCCTTCGTTTCATGTCACTACAGATAGATACGTAACAATGGAAGTATACGAACAACAGCAGGTGTAGATATTTTGGGTTGAAGCGACATGTGAGTGTGTAGAACGTTTCCAAGTGTTCCACCAGTGTGGCGGTGGGCGGCTACAGTTACATGTAGGGCAAGTGTCAACAAATGAAACGCCTTCTGTTTGTTTGACCGATGCATGTGGAAAATCCTGGCGTCCGATTCTGCCTCTGCTTTCCAAGAAAGTCTGACATGGAGGACAAACTGATCCCCAGTTTTCCATAACCTTTATTAGTGCAAAACAACATTACATAATATGCTGTGTTCATCGTCATTGCGTTTGTCTTCCCAGAAGGGTTTTGTCTTTTGTCTTGCAATGAAACAATATATTTTTAAATGGTGTTTGGACTTTATATTAGAGGCTAAGGCTTCTGATGGAGTCAGTTTACTGCCATTCTTTTATAGCTTTCATTTTTATTAAAACTGTGAAAAACATATTTTATTACCATGGGCATCAATTTTTCTACGAATGTGTCTGATCATTGAATTGACAGCATTATTTGCATAATGGTGGTTGACTACCTGCAGGACGAAAAAGCAATGAAAATGTGTTCTTGTCATAGCTGTGTCCCAAATGTACAAGAATAGAATATGATTTCTTTTCAAAACAGAATTCCTTTTACAAAAAGGAAATCCCCAGACCCCCAGACGTCTCATTTCAGACACCTGGGTTTCGGCCTCCAAAGGCTGCGCCCGCTGAATTGGGATGCAAGTTTTAGTGTGTCGGACTCTACTGGAAGATTCTTCCTAAGCATATTCCCTGTTGTGATTGATGGTGGTGGAGAGTCCTGTCTAACGTGTCACACCACCTGTAAAGTAGGCAACCTGCATTCACTGTGTGCTCTCGAGGCAATAGTCTCTAGGCATTTTCTGAAATGGTCATAAAAGTTTAGGATCACTTTGGGACATGCGGTGTCAAACATTGGTCTGGTGGTTGAATGTCCTCAATATTTAATACTACGTCACTAGTTTTATGAAGTGCTCACTTACACAAATTTAAACAAATTTTGTGAACAAAATTTGAGAGAAATATGCCTTTTGTGTACGTAGAAAAAGTCTGAGTTATATACTTGTCGAAAAAAGTGATAGGAATGTTGTTTTTTGACAACCTGAACAGAACCCATGTTGACACGGGCAACAATAAATCTCCACATTTACTTTACCCAAACCAGGACTCAAACCCAGAACCTTCTTGTTGCAAGACTGAAGTGAAAACCATTACACTACTCTACAATTCTATGTTGCAGACGGCGATTAAAAAGTAATGAGAAAAGTACATTTTATAGTTCGTCGAAAAAAGTCAGGAAAAAAGTAATTTTATAGTTTGTCAAAAAAAGTCATGAAAAAAGTAATTTTATAGTATGTCAAAAAAAGTCAGTATTGTTTGTTGGAAAAAGTCATAGTATAGGATTTCGACAAAAGTCAAGAAAAAAAATAATTTCATAGTATGTCAAAAAAACGAATGAAAAAAATCAAAGTATAGTTTGTCGAGACAAAGTCACGAAAAAATTAATTGTAAAGTTTGCCGAAAAAAGTCAAGAAAACAGCAATTACATAGTTTGTCGAAAAAAAGTAATGGAAAAAGTAATTTTATTGTACGCCTAAAAAAGTTACGAAAAAAGTCATAGTACAGTTTGTCGCAACAAAGTCACAAAAAAATAAATTGCATAGTTTGTAAAAAAAAAAAGTAGACATGAAATGAGTTCTATTCTAATATCGTTCTCAGAAGCCTTTCTCCACTTCTCTTTATTCTCTCGCTGAATTCCTTCATGACTGCCTGCTGAAATCCAGCAGACACCTCATTGGATGAAGTCTGCTGCCTGCCTCCTGTGATTGGCTGAAGACCTCGCTCATGCTTTGGGCATGCAGGCAGAGCGTGCCCACGTCCCCCGGAGGAAGTCTGTTCATTCTTTAATAATGGCGTTGACTTCACTCACAGGAGGGACTTTCTGCTCTTTCTACTTTCACTTTTGGTATAATGGTGATTTCTGGTAAAGGCAGGTCATCGTAGAATGATATCACATCAAGGAGCTCCCCTCATCAAATGACTTCCTATGAACCATCCATCACCAGCCACAGCAAAGGTCATACATCTAGCAGCTTCTTGTCTGATGACCTCAGAGCAACTTTTAAATAGGCCTTAAAAGTATTCTCTAATTAATTCTAAAACAGACGCAGTGCAGAGATGAAATGCTGTTGTTGCCGTGTTGGGCAATAGATAATGACTAGTAATGATTAGTAATGACTAGTAATTAGTCCTGTTTATTGTGTATTTAATAAATGAAGGTCATTTGTTTTTGGGTCTTGTCCACATTTCCGTCTCAGAACTCGTGTTTTTTTTACTTCATGTTCAGTCTGATTGTCTAAACATGTCTTAGTCAGTGTTTTGGTTGTTAGCTCCGCCCCGGCTAAAAATTCTCCCTTCTTGCAGCGTGCAGCAGACTTTTTCTAGCAGATTTTAGATAAAAGACACACACCAACACAGCACACACGGTGACACATGCGTCCCAGGTGTGTTGTGGTGCAGAGTGGGACTTGAACAATGCAGACCTGTGAGAACAAGCGAGGCGACAGAGTAAACACTCTGAGGCTGCACCTAAACCAACTGCAAAACAAGTTTCCCCTGAAGGAGGGATGGAGCGGAGCCAAGCATAACAAACATGCTGCTATCTGCAAGACTTTCCCTTTGAATCATGGCTGGAACCACGAGGCATGCTGGGAAGAAATCCTCCACACATTCAGCAACAACTCACTCCCATATGAGGACCATAAAAATATATATATGGAAAACATTTCTTGTTCCTAAAATTTTAACCTTTAACTTAGAAAACTGCTGTAAAAAAGTTGCTGCACGCTGCAAAAAATGGAGCACACACCAGAGGAACCAGAGGAAATAAAAGCACACATCATCACATCCTAAAACGACTGACCACGTCAGACTGCAGTCCACATTTGGAGGGGCTGCTTGTACCTCCTCCTCTTCATAGTGAGTCTCTCTTCCCACCGCCGAGGACCAAACAGTAACTACTGACATCAGAAATAGATAAATACAGTAAAGTGTTTTAATCCACTCATAGACTGTACAAAAGGCCGATTCAACTGCCAGTCAGTAAATGTAAAGGGAAAGAACATGACTTCCACCGAGCAGCAGCAAGTTTTAAAAGAGAGAACTAATATATGGGAATGTATATATAACATAAATAATCTCCAGGTTCAGTTGAAGGTGTTGTGAGTCCTTGAAACAAACAAAACCACACACAAAAAAAAAAACACAACGGAAGTTGCAGACTCGGTTACACAACGCTGTTTTTGCACATTTCCATTTCAGGGAAGTTGTTTTCCTAGGAATGTCTCCGCTGCAGCAACATGCAGACTTTCCCTTCCAACGACCTCAGGTTTGAGTCTGTGACCTTTCCAGACGGCGAGGACGACGACGAGCCTGCAGTCTGGATTCATGCACCTCTCTCAACGTCTTCCAGCTGCCGACCTTCAGATGGACCTTTGGTGTAAACACACTCCCGAGGACGCCACGTTCCACATGCACAACAGAGAGCAGGCCCCGCCCACTCTCACCCACATTGTGCCGCCGTTCCTCAGATCCACGGCCTTGTTGTTGCGTAACGTGTTTTCCTGTGTTGGAGATCCTCAACATGTTGGAGACTAAGATGTGTTGCAACACGGTGGAGAAGAAACGTGTGAAAACAAGTTAGTCTGCATGTCTGACGCGGTCCGGGCACTTTGATTACACTACCCAGCATGCTCCTGGCCTGGCTCACATCTGGTCCAACAACAAGGCTGGAATCAGACTTTAGGAAGCAACGTGCCAACATCCTCACAGAGACCTGGATCCATTGTGGATCCTGGACCCCCGAAGACCGGACTCTGGGGGGCCTTACATTGTCTCTGTGAAAATGTTGGGTAAAGGTTTTTGACGGTTTGTTGGAGAAGAAGAAGAAGAAGAAGAAGAAGAAGACTTTTTTACTTCACATTGTTTCCTGCTGGTTTGCTGACAGCGAGAAAATCAAATGGAGACGTGCTCCCTTCGTTTGTGGCCATGATGACATCAGCTCTGTTGTGGTGTGTGTGTGTGTGTGTGTGTGTGTGTGTGTGTGTGTGTGTGTGCGTGCGTGTGCGTGGGAGTTGCTGAGTTGACTGAGATAGTCTTTTTTTTGTCTGTATCTTTGACTTCCTGTCTCTTTGAGTCTCCCACAGGTCTGTTATCTCATCTGGAGACTGAGCTGGGTCTCCAACTGATCACCTGTCCAGGTGAACCCTCTTGTCCTCTACTACTGGGACACATCCAACCAATCGTGTACGTGAAGCTAATGTGGAAGTGCCAAAAACCGAGTCCTCAAACGTGGATCAATGTTTGTCCTCCTGTGTGCGGGTACAAAGCTGGTCTAACTCTGAAGGCCTTTTTAAATGATATTATGTGTGTTGGTGTCTATGATGTCACACACACTCCAGTGAAGTGTTGCTGTGCGAGTTTGTCTCTGGAGAAAGGTTAAATGTAAAAACAGAATTTGGGTCATGACCTGTTTTCAGTGTTACTTCCTTCAGAAACTCTGAAACTCCTGTATGTATGAACGTATCACTGTTTAATGCTGCCACCTAGTGGTAACAGAGGATCCACACACCCTGGAGGGAAGGTGCTTCGTTAACAAACAAACATATATATTAAAAATAACATCATGTTTACTGAGATAATAAATCAAGAGAAAAATATGGTCATTTTGTCATTAACTTCCATGCAATCAGAGGAGTCGCCCCCTGATGGCCACTAGAGAGAATACAAGGTTAAGGCATGTTTCATTTACATCAATGAAAGTAAATAAGTGACAGTCTGTTGTATTAATAAGGCCCTTAATTAAGATCCCTCCCAGTCCCGTTACAGAAAGGTTAATGAAGTCACACCTGAAAAGCAAATTGTTTCAACCTTTATTAAACATAGCTTGCAAGAGATAAATATTACAAAGTTATTTCCTCCAAAATTAGCTTATTTTTTCAATCAATGCATAATTGTCAATCAACTGGCAGTATTCAAACAGCATTATTTTCTTTTATTTTTTTTGTAGACTGTTAAATATCAACTATGTGCAAAAGGTCAGGATTGATGTAAGCAAAAAAAAAAAAAAAAAAAAAAAAAAAAGACTTCAATTGGTTTGCCCGGTCGATTTTATCACCCGGTTCGCCCCCCCCCCTCCCTCCCCCATGATTATTTTAAACCACTGTCAACATCGTACAAAATAAAACATCAACGGAAATTTTTTTTCGTAAATCAAATGTTTCCCTGCGTTACCAGCAACTAATAGAATAGAAGCCAAAATAATAAGAGGACCATACGATGTTTGTATGGCAGGAACAAAGTGATCACTGATTCAGGGTCAGCTCGTCTCCAGCAGAAAGTCGTGGGAATTAAGTGACGTGAGCCGATAGCTGGTGGAACAGATAGCATCAAATCGTCTGAATCGACTTTTAAAGCCACAAATGTCAATAAAAATACAGGATTTAACTTATAGATAACAAGCTTAAGACCAAGTTCTCATCCTATTTAAATGAATATAATTTAACTTTGATGTTCTCACTTCAGATGATGCAGCTTTGTTTTTTTGTGTGCAGGTTGTTCGACTGTTAAAGAGAAGGGGACACAAGAAACCTGACTTTTTAAAATATCATCTTTCAACGCTGTAAAGAACATAAACGACTTCAGCAGAATATGAATATGTAAATAAGATGGTGGTTCCTTGGATAAGTGGATCCTTCAGTGAGAAAGCCCGATTCAGCAAACTGGTACATCAGTGCCCACCCCTCCCCGGATCAAACCATTAGTTCAGGACTCCAACACAAACGGTGAAACCTTCAAAGTGCTTTTATCTCATTTAGGAAAACAGTTATTTTAAAGTTTCAAACTAAAGAAAATGAAGTGAACCAGACCTGAACCAATGAGCACCTTCCTGCAAACGTCCCCAATGATGATGCATTCAGGGAGGGGGGGAGGGAGGGGGGGGGTATCCCAAACATTTTGCACATTTGTTACACAATAATACACAGTGATCACAAAACGAAATGACAAGCTTCACAATATTCATGGCTTTTTGTTTGCTTTTTCTACACAATATACAACCATTTAATTTCTTTTTTCAGTACAAGGGAGGAGAAAATGCTTATGTACAATAAGTCATTATTACTTCAAACCTAGCAAATATTGTGTCATTTATTTCATAGTCAATACATTTGTTTATTTTATTTTTTTAAACTGCAATAGAAACAAAAACAGAACTCAATTGAGACGTCAGAGAAAAAAATTGAAACTTTTGGATTTTGAGGAAAAAAAAGAAGAAGAATCTGCAGTCCGAATACAAAGTGTGTGGATGCATCTGCAAAAGGAGCAGGGAGACAGGAGGAGGAGGGGGAGGGGGGTTTCTCTTCTTCAACCTCAGCTTGGCAGCAGAAAAGGAGACGCATGACGAAGCACTGCTAAAATCAAAACTGGTGGCAGTAAAAATGTTTCATCCTAGATATTAAAAACTCATGAAAATATATCTGTGCATCCAATTTCAACGGTTCCACCAAAGGGAATATAATTCCTGGTTTAAAATAATAATAATAATAAAGAATTGAGTTTAAATCTCTAATCTCTAGGTAGTTTCATAGTCTTGGCCTCAAGTCTTCCACTTCACTGGGGGCTGTCTATCATCTGGATCTGGATTCCATCAGAACCGGACTAACCGGGAACAAACGACACCAGCGACCTTCGCACAGCCGGAGAGTAACAACGCATGTTGGCGGTGACACGAACAATATGACGACGACAACAACAACAAAGTAACGTGTTTAACTTTAACTTCATCACCCAACAGGACGATTGGCCGATCCTAAACATCGCCGACTAATCGGATTGGCCGATCCGAAACATCGCCGACTCATCGTCCCGATTCGGTCTCGAAGGTTGACAAACGATGACGATCGTCTCGGGCAACAAATCTACGAGAACCAATGGCAGAGATGATTTCCCAATATTTCTACGTGTTTTAATTCAAACAATGTAGATCTGAGTCGTGGTTTTTTTGTATGTCGCCGATGTTATCAGGTCTCTGTGAAAGTTCCGACTTTTGTTAAACAGTAAAAAAAACAAAAACATGAAAAAAAGCATTCAATTTTCTCTTCCCACTCGCCAAAGAAACGTCACTTTGACAGTTTGTGCGTTTGTTCAGTGTCGTGTTCCCGGAACGCTTGGAGATCGGAAGTTGAACATTGCGAGTCGTCTGGAAACGCATCGTTAGTTCAATATTTCTCTTAAACATGGAGTTTTACGATTTTACAGATAAAACCACAGAATCATGTTGTAGCTTTTTAGCCTCCATGAGAAATAACGCTGAACGATAAAAAAAAGATCGTTGTCGAGAAGCTAACACTAATTAGCATTTAAAAGAAAGTTGATGCCTTAAGAAAAGGGGGGTTTCTAACTTATTACATTTCTGCCTCAGCCAATCAGAACAAAGAGCTTTAACGAAACAAGAGTTTACTTTACTTTAGCGTAGCAGTGCTTTGAACTAAATGCTAATGTCGGGATGCTAACATGCAAACGGTGACACGTTAACGAGGCGATGTTTTTGCAGGCGTGTTTGCGACGCATGTCAGCGTGCTAGCATCGGGGAATTTACATTAAACACGAAGTGGAGCCGATGTTTTTTTTAGTTTTTAAACCAAAAGTATCCGATGACAACGTGAGCGTCGATGTCGTACAGAAAGTACGGAATGAACCGGAGTGTAACCTGTACACACACGTGAAAACTGCACAGATTTGTTAAAAACGCAGAAGAACTGAAGGAATCCAACATGACCTTGTGACCCTGCGAGTGTCGTTCTTGTGTTATTGGTTCCCCCCGTTGTCGTGTTTCTCTGTGAACATGAACGTTAAACGTTTAAATTAAATCTCACACGATTATCTGACTAATCAGACTGAAATGTGTTGCATGGGTCCAGAATAAAGAGGATAATACTGCACGTTTGACTGAACACTGCTTGAAATGAGCATCTAAAACATAAAAACGGGGTGTATTAGTACACTTTAATGAGTGTAGTATATATTTATAGGAAACAGGTTGGAACTCGAAGACGAGCTGATGCGTTTACTGCCTCTGAATTAAATATTTACAGATTGAACGGTTCAATTAATAAAAAAAAAAGTGCAAATCAACACAAATGTCATGTTTTTGTATCTAATAACTAATATCTAAGAAACAAAAAGGAGAATAACTTTCCTTAAACTCTTTTTTTTAAGATTTGAAAACATCGACATTCGAGGTGCAACATTAACAGAAGACCGACACTTAGCGAAGCAACCCCCCCCTTCAAACTCACGTCCAATCATCTCCACCGACCTTCTAGCCACTCTCAATTGTAACATTATTTTTTTCCTCTTTTTAAAAAAAAATGTTTTTCCAATTGGAAATATGCAAAGTGCTCCTCTGGAGTGAGGCAATGATTGATCCATGTCTCTCCCATAAAAGATATAATCACATCCTTTTTTTTCTCTCCCTCTGAAGCTAGGTATCTGTACATAATCCATTCAGATATTTCAATAGTTTCTGTTTAGCTATGATGATTATTATCGTCTCCGGTGGGGCTGACACCTCTCAGGTACGCCACCATTTCATTAGGAGACGCCGCAAAACAAACAAACAAATAAACTTACAAATCACCCTCTCCCCCCCCCCCTCCCCCAACAAAAAAAGAAGGAAAGGTTGGGCGGGTGGGGGTCAACAATCAGAAAACAATCTAAAAACTCAAAGATAAGAAGAAAAAGGAACCTAGATCTCTCAGTCTCTAGGTACACAACCTGTGGTTTGGATGCAGAAAATGTGCTTCCACCTTCAGATTTGAGTTTTTTTCCCCCACTTTCTCAAAGAACACGTGATGCCAAGAGGAGCTGCTGGGTAGAAAGGGTTCAGTTTGTGCATACTGGGAAAACCAAAGGGTATCTAGGGGAGGTGGGGCAGGAAGTGAGATGGGAGGGAATATCTTGCTTCTCTCTGAGTGGTGCCATCGTCCCCCCCCTGCGAGTCCTGGATGAGTTTTGTAGACGGCGTTCTCTTGATCGGTGAGTCGGGAGTCGAAAAAAAGCTTTTTCCAAACTCTGATCACATCGGGATCGGTCCTTCCAAGTAATTATCCGGCAGGTGTCTCCTCCGTGACTCCCGGTCGAACGTGTCGGAGCTTATCGCCTCTTTGATACAAGTGTAGTTGCTAACCCCCCCCCCTCCCTCCCAATCAGTATTTTACATGACCTCAAATTAGCGAGCTAACACTTTTTTTTTTCGTTTTTTACAAAGCTTCAAAGTTTTACTTTACGTTGCATAGCAACCAGAATGCATCCTGTTGATCTTCTGTTCCTAGCAGTGGTCTGAGCTTTATAATAAAAATCCTACGTGACGGTTGGCCTAAACGTGGCCCCCTACGATGATTCAGCGTCGCTGCCCAAAGTAAAAAGACAGCAGAGAAACAAAAAAAATGGACCAAACACTTATAAAAGAAATAAAAGCATAATGAGTAATCGAAACTGAAGCAAAACAATGGTAGTTGCAGGTATAATAATAGTGCTACCAACAGCGATAATAATGGGAATTATAATTGTTAAACAACGCTAACGAAGAAGTTTTTTTTTTTTTTACTATAATAAGAACATTTGAGATGCACCGACAGTTTAGTGTCTTTGTCCGACTTGGTGGGTTTTCATGGGTTGGTGTAAGGTAGGCACACGGACAGGCACTGCATGCGATGGGCGGGTGGGGGCGGGGCTTAGGAGGGGAAGGGTGGGGGGTTAGAGGGTGGTGTTGGTTGATCTGGGAGTGCTTCAGTATGGGGTAGGAGGGCAGGTTTGGTGGGGGGGGTGTTGGGGCAGGGAGGCTGGGCGGAGCTCATTTCTGTCCGGTGATGGACTGCGATATGGATCGAGGCGGGATCATGTCCAACAGGTACTCTCTCTGCCGGTCTGCTAAGCTGGAGCTCTTATGGGCTCCGACCGCCGCCGGGTTCAGATAGGCAATATTTAACCCTGCGGGATCAAGACAGACACACAGAGACCACACTGTAACACTTCAACTTCAACTCTGGAGTTTATTTACGTCCCTCGATCTCCACCAATAACACGTCTGGGTTTAAACGGGCTTCTAATAGTTTACAGCAAGTATTTATATTCCATATTTAGTCCAAACCCTAAATCTTGAATGCTTTAGGAGTAGTCTCCAAAATGTTCCCTAACATTAAAGTGCCTAAAATGGTGTATTGTCACATGACCTATGACATCATCGACTATTCGAGGGTTAAATCAACCAAATCCAAACCAAATCTGACCTCTTGGAGGAGTTTTAAAAGCATCGGGAGCGTTTAAACATTTGATCCAAAGAGAGTATTCAGGCTCACAGACGGTAGATGAGAGTAAAGCAGGTACCTGGGATGTTGTAGATCTGACGACGGCTGTCGTGCTGCATTCTGTTGCTGCTGCCGCCGCCGCCTCCGCCGCTGCCACAGTGCTTGGCGCTGGTCATTCCCATGAGGCTGCTGGCCACGGACAGCTGGGAGGCCTGGGCGAAGTTGGACAGGACTCCTCGCGCCGAGTTGGACAGACCTCGCTGCATGGAGGCCTGAGGCTGGGGAGCCTGGGGGGGGGGGCACACGTCTTATTAACCAGTTATCCCATTACGTCAAATATGAAGTAAAAACATAGAGTAGATTTCTGTCACATGGATTTACTGTGGTGTAATTATTCTGTTGTGTTTCCTGTTTAAAGGGTTTTAAGGCAGTTCTTTCCTTATCTGATGGAGGATGTCGTACAGATTGTAAAGCCCTCGGAGGCAAATGTAATTTAATCAATTTCATGTTATTTCCAGCTATTAACCCTTCTAATAAATTAACGTGATTAAATGAGGGGTTCTGGTTGGCTGCTTTATAGACAACGATAAGCACACAAGAAATTCATGAGTCTACAAACGGCGTGCACGCGTACCTGGCGGAGCGCATGATGTCGGATCATGGAGTCGGTCTTGGAGGCGTTGGGGCCGGTGGGGGCCGAGCTGGGAGAGAGGGCCGCCTGCTGCTGCAGCCTCTGTTCGATCTCCTGACATGGAGGTAAATCCAGAGGGACATGAGTCAGTACGTTCACAAATGTCACCGTTATCTCGGCCAACGTATTTGTAATGGATGTTGTTATAAACGAGGGCCGGCGTGCTGACCTGCTCCTGCTGCAGAGCCTTCACGAAGGCGTTCTTCAGCCTGTTGGTGTGCTCCGCCTTCAGAGCTTTCTTCTGATTGGAAGTCATGCACTGCTCGCACAGAATCCGCCCGCTCTTCTCCTGCTTCCAGTGGGGGGTGAAGTCGGTTCTGCATTGGGCGCAGAAGAACGGCTCCATACGTCCCAGCGTCCCCCTGAGTTTACCTGCACAGGACCGCGTCGCCTCATCAGTTATTAAGCCCTTCAAAGAATGAGTTTTAAATCGTCTTGAAGACGAGCCGCTCACCCTGACTGTCGAGCACACTCTGCACCACCTCCTCCAGGCCCACCATGTAGATGAACTCGCTGTTGGCGGCCGAGGGCAGGAAGTGGAGGAGCGGGGCGGGCGGTTTGGGTGGAGGGATCTCCAGCAGGGTCTTCTCCAGCTGCTTCCTCAGGGCCAGCTTGGCCGCCGCCTGGCTGCTGGCCTGGTCGCCCATGGAGCTCACCCCTCCGCCGGCCGAGCTGGACATGGTGGACGGGCTGACGGCCGAAGCTCCGCCCATGCCGCCGGCCACGCCCCCGGCCCCCGCCGCCTGCATGTGGGCCAGGTTCATGTACATGGCACTGGAGCCCGAGCGCTGGGAAGCCGCCACCTGCTGACTCGCCTGCAGGGAGACACACATTCTCTACAGTAAAGTCACATTTAAGGCTTTGAAGAGGCAACAGAATAAAAAACAAGACATTTTCAGAACTTAGCATCGTAACCATGGTGATGCTAGACTAAATAGATGAGCGGATGGCCGGGTTGGGTTTACCTGCTGGTAGCTGACGGCGTTGGACATGCTGGAGCTGGAGCGGGACATCCCGGGCTTCGAGGAGAGCCTCTGGCCCTGCAGCTGGGCCGGGTTGGGGGCTATCACTCTCTGGGACATCAACATGGGGGGCAGGCTGGCGTTGGCTGACCTGATGACTGTGTGACCCTACAGGAAGGAAAAAAAAAAAAAAAGAGAGAGGAGTTTTATGAAAGGAAACACATTATACACATTGTGGCCAGCAGAGGGCAGCAGCTGCTTAGTGAGCAACAAAACCAGGCAGAATACCAGCATCCATACAAAACAAGCTGATAAGACACACACACACACACACACACACACACACACACACACACACACACACACACACACACACACACACACACACACACACACACACACACACACACACACACACACACACACACACACACACACACACACACACACACACACACACACACACACACACACACACACACACACACACACACACACACACCAGTGGAATCTGCAGAAGATTTAACACCATCTCAACATCTAATGGAGGAGCAGCGCTACGTCATGCAAGAACAAAGACTTCCAGCAGGAGGAAGGAGGACGCCTCCTAATCACGCTTTGTCTGAACTCAACTGACGGATGCTGATGTCACTTTTTGGACTGTTAAAAGGAGTCACATTTTAATTAATTAGGACTCACAGGAGACATTTCTAAATAAAAGAATAGTCAAAATACAGGATCCTGAATCCTGAATAGAGGAGAAGGATAGGATTTATAATATGAAATACTTTCTCTTTATCGGGGTTGTAGGTGAAAAAACCCTCATGTTGCATAACGGACATCACATTACTTTGTGTGTCTCCAAGAAGAAATATAAAACTACACGCTTTACTAGAGTTGAAAACTACGTGACAGACAGACAGGCAGACAGACAGACAGACAGACAGAGAGAGAGACAGACAGACAGACAGACAGACAGACAGACAGACACACCTGTGCAGTGCGGAGGTTCTGGGGCTCGGGGTTGTGCATGCCCGGCCTCACAGGCATCTTCCCCAGGCCAGGAGAGCTGTGGATGGGAGGAGGCTGCACGGAGGACGCGGTGTTCTGGACCACCGGGACCTGGACCAGGACCACATGAACCCGGATCAACACGTGTGACCCGGAGGTTCGACTTCACATACATTTAGATTACAGCAATAACATCCGGCGTGATCAACAGACCAATCAGAGCCGGCCGTCAGCTACCTTTAAACTTCATATCAAATAATACATTAACCAGTAAATATAAAGAGGAATGAACTTAACCTACAGCAGCGGATGCTAATTATATATTTAGTGACATAAATGTCAAATATAAATTGTGTTTGTGTGTTTTGTTGGTAGTGTTAGTTATGAATTAATCCCAGATTAAGATTTTGCATTAATAAAAGTAACAAATCTACGGAAGACAATAAGGGCCACATGTGAAAAATGTATTTGAGTTCTTTAGCAAACAAATAAAGTTTTAATCACGTTCTCCATTATTTACTGCTTCTTTTTGATTGTTTAAATGATGGTACTTTCAGGGTCGGCACTCTGTAAAGGTCACTGGTGTGTCTTTGTTAATCTTTCCTCTCCATCATCTTAAAAATGCATCATCTAAAAAAAACTTTATTAATCGTCTAAACACACATTCAGTACAGTGTGTGTGCAGCCGCCGCCATGTGTGCCGTTATATATATATATATTTATCTCCTGAACGAGGATCATTAAGATGACTGGGGTGTTGATCAGCAGCAGCACTGACCTTCTGCACCACGTTCTCCTTCTGCATCTGACTCTGTCGGAGCTTCTTCAGCAGCACCAGCCGAGCCTCCTCCAGACGCAGCTCCTCCCGCAGAGCTTTGATCATCTGCTGCCTCTCCTCCCCCGTCTTCCCCTGAAACACAATCCAACCTCCGTCAACACGCCGGACTTCTGCTCCCATCTTCAGTTCCACTGTGTGTTTCTAGTTGAGATCATGGTTTATAATTTCCCATGTGATGAGGAGTAGACGGCTTTAATCAGGGTTAAGGTGCAGATTTAATTTCTTAGCATGTTGTTATTATATCGGTTAATGAAGGAGTTACATCGTCAACACACTGATTGTTAATACCGGCGTGCATGGGAGAATAAAAACAGCTAAACGTCAACTAATATGGATTCAAGCAGAATGTTTTGTTTGCGAGTTTTGGAAAAGATGTATTCAATATAACAATACTCTATATTGTGAACTCCCACCACTCTGTCCACGATCACAGTTTTATACATTTTGTTTTATTATTGTTTACTTATTCTTCACCGTTTACTTATTTATTATATTTGTTCTGTTTTGCCTCTTGTTGCGTGATCCTCTTTGCTGCTGTTATTCCATAAATGTCCCCGCCGTGGGCCTAATAAGGGGTTATCTTATCTTTTTAACTGATTCATTTAACTTTTGGACGGAGATAATTACGGAGCGCCGCTTCGCTCGCTGTGTGTTTTAAAGAGAGAGAGAGAGAGAGAGAGGGGGATAGAAGGTGGACTACTGAAAACAACGTTCCTGTTATGGTTGTAAATGAGTCATTAGCTTCATTTGAACCCAGGGTGAGGGAGTGTGAGGGTCAGTTTATGATGAGGGAAGTTCTATACTGGGATATGTTAATATAAACTAGGAGAAAACATCCAGGTCTGACCTTGAACAGGTCCAGGTTGGCCTGGTGCAGCCGCTCCTCCGGGCGAGGCGTTGTTCTGGGACTGGACGCCTCGTTGTCCGACAGGATGATGACGTCCGGAGACGGAGTCCGCCTGTCGTGGTCCGCCTCGCTGCACGGGAGGAAAACGGGAAGAAATGTTACCAGATTCAATGTTCATCATCTTCAGCTTCATCTGGGCTTTTTGTTTCGAGGCTCACTTGAGAGTCAGGAGGAGGATGTGGATGCGAGGAGCATCGTTGCCTCTCTGAGGCTGTTGCTTTAACCATGAACCCGTCTTTATATCTCAGGTGAGTTTATATATTATTATATATTATATTTCAGGTGCTTTCACCTCCACGTCGACCCACAGAAGCAGCCTGATTGTGCAGCCATCGGCCTCTAACGCACCGCTGTTGCTCAAAGGGGAATTTGAGTGGAATAGTGTGGATCATATTTATGGTAAAGGTTCA